>NC_136006.1:24433950-24443950 GCF_048128805.1 Centroberyx gerrardi | reverse complement strand
GAACAGCGCAAATGTAGGGGAGAGAAAAGACTGCGGCCTTGCTCCCGGTGAGCACAACGGCTGAGGGCGTCTATGATAATAGAGGGCAGAGAAATAGGCCCATTTGGTGGCCGGTTTTCAAAAGGCCCTGCAGTAGGCACAGGCTAAGCCGTGTATAAAAGGCCTCCCTGCCGCCGCCTCAATTGCTTACGGCCATACCACTCTGAACACGCCCGATCTCGTCCGATCTCGGAAGCTAAGCAGGGTCGGGCCTGGTTAGTACTTGGATGGGAGACCGCCTGGGAATACCAGGTGCTGTAAGCTTTTTCATCTTTCTAGGCAGCAGAGGGCGCTGCTTCCTCTCCAGGGGAGACAGGGGGCCTCGAACAACAGTGCTGGCCAGCGGCAGTGCAGTCACTTTTGCAGAGGAAGTACAAGGACGACATCACGTCCCGTGTGCCAGCAACAGCTGGCTTTCCCTCTGGGAGGCTACAAACTTATCACAGCATGCATTTGTGTCCCTGCCGTCGCTGAACAGCGCAAATGTAGGGGAGAGAAAAGACTGCGGCCTTGCTCCCGGTGAGCACAACGGCTGAGGGCGTCAATGATAATAGAGGGCAGAGAAATAGGCCCATTTGGTGGCCGGTTTTCAAAAGGCCCTGCAGTAGGCACAGGCTTAGCCGTGTATAAAAGGCCTCCCTGCCGCCACCGCAATTGCTTACGGCCATACCACTCTGAACGCGCCCAATCTCGTCCGATCTCGGAAGCTAAGCAGGGTCGGGCCTGGTTAGTACTTGGATGGGAGACCGCCTGGGAATACCAGGTGCTGTAAGCTTTTTCATCTTTCCAGGCAGCAGAGGGCGCTGCTCCCTCTCCGGGGGAGACAGGGGGCCTCGAACAACAGTGCTGGCCAGCGGCAGTGCAGTCACTTTTGCAGAGGAAGTACAAGGACGACATCACGTCCCGTGTGCCAGCAACAGCTGGCTTTCCCTCGGGGAGGCTGCAAACTTATCACAGCATGCATTTGTGTCCCTGCCGTCGCTGAACAGCGCAAATGTAGGGGAGAGAAAAGACTGCGGCCTTGCTCCCGGTGAGCACAACGGCTGAGGGAGTCAATGATAATAGAGGGCAGAGAAATAGGCCCATTTGGTGGCCGGTTTTCAAAAGGCCCTGCAGTAGGCACAGGCTAAGCCGTGTATAAAAGGCCTCCCTGCCGCCGCCTCAATTGCTTACGGCCATACCACTCTGAACACGTCCGATCTCGGAAGCTAAGCAGGGTCGGGCCTGGTTAGTACTTGGATGGGAGACCGCCTGGGAATACCAGGTGCTGTAAGCTTTTTCATCTTTCTAGGCAGCAGAGGGCGCTGCTCCCTCTCCGGGGGAGACAGGGGGCCTCCAACAACAGTGCTGGCCAGCGGCAGTGCAGTCACTTTTGCAGAGGAAGTACAAGGACGACATCACGTCCCGTGTGCCAGCAACAGCTGGCTTTCCCTCGGGGAGGCTGCAAACTTATCACAGCATGCATTTGTGTCCCTGCCGTCGCTGAACAGCGCAAATGTAGGGGAGAGAAAAGACTGCGGCCTTGCTCCCGGTGAGCACAACGGCTGAGGGCGTCAATGATAATAGAGGGCAGAGAAATAGGCCCATTTGGTGGCCGGTTTTCAAAAGGCCCTGCAGTAGGCACAGGCTAAGCCGTGTATAAAAGGCCTCCCTGCCGCCGCCTCAATTGCTTACGGCCATACCACTCTGAACACGTCCGATCTCGGAAGCTAAGCAGGGTCGGGCCTGGTTAGTACTTGGATGGGAGACCGCCTGGGAATACCAGGTGCTGTAAGCTTTTTCATCTTTCTAGGCAGCAGAGGGCGCTGCTCCCTCTCCGGGGGAGACAGGGGGCCTCCAACAACAGTGCTGGCCAGCGGCAGTGCAGTCACTTTTGCAGAGGAAGTACAAGGACGACATCACGTCCCGTGTGCCAGCAACAGCTGGCTTTCCCTCGGGGAGGCTGCAAACTTATCACAGCATGCATTTGTGTCCCTGCCGTCGCTGAACAGCGCAAATGTAGGGGAGAGAAAAGACTGCGGCCTTGCTCCCGGTGAGCACAACGGCTGAGGGCGTCTATGATAATAGAGGGCAGAGAAATAGGCCCATTTGGTGGCCGGTTTTCAAAAGGCCCTGCAGTAGGCACAGGCTAAGCCGTGTATAAAAGGCCTCCCTGCCGCCGCCTCAATTGCTTACGGCCATACCACTCTGAACACGCCCGATCTCGTCCGATCTCGGAAGCTAAGCAGGGTCGGGCCTGGTTAGTACTTGGATGGGAGACCGCCTGGGAATACCAGGTGCTGTAAGCTTTTTCATCTTTCTAGGCAGCAGAGGGCGCTGCTTCCTCTCCAGGGGAGACAGGGGGCCTCGAACAACAGTGCTGGCCAGCGGCAGTGCAGTCACTTTTGCAGAGGAAGTACAAGGACGACATCACGTCCCGTGTGCCAGCAACAGCTGGCTTTCCCTCGGGGAGGCTACAAACTTATCACAGCATGCATTTGTGTCCCTGCCGTCGCTGAACAGCGCAAATGTAGGGGAGAGAAAAGACTGCGGCCTTGCTCCCGGTGAGCACAACGGCTGAGGGCGTCAATGATAATAGAGGGCAGAGAAATAGGCCCATTTGGTGGCCGGTTTTCAAAAGGCCCTGCAGTAGGCACAGGCTAAGCCGTGTATAAAAGGCCTCCCTGCCGCCACCGCAATTGCTTACGGCCATACCACTCTGAACGCGCCCAATCTCGTCCGATCTCGGAAGCTAAGCAGGGTCGGGCCTGGTTAGTACTTGGATGGGAGACCGCCTGGGAATACCAGGTGCTGTAAGCTTTTTCATCTTTCCAGGCAGCAGAGGGCGCTGCTCCCTCTCCGGGGGAGACAGGGGGCCTCGAACAACAGTGCTGGCCAGCGGCAGTGCAGTCACTTTTGCAGAGGAAGTACAAGGACGACATCACGTCCCGTGTGCCAGCAACAGCTGGCTTTCCCTCGGGGAGGCTGCAAACTTATCACAGCATGCATTTGTGTCCCTGCCGTCGCTGAACAGCGCAAATGTAGGGGAGAGAAAAGACTGCGGCCTTGCTCCCGGTGAGCACAACGGCTGAGGGCGTCAATGATAATAGAGGGCAGAGAAATAGGCCCATTTGGTGGCCGGTTTTCAAAAGGCCCTGCAGTAGGCACAGGCTAAGCCGTGTATAAAAGGCCTCCCTGCCGCCGCCTCAATTGCTTACGGCCATACCACTCTGAACACGTCCGATCTCGGAAGCTAAGCAGGATCGGGCCTGGTTAGTACTTGGATGGGAGACCGCCTGGGAATACCAGGTGCTGTAAGCTTTTTCATCTTTCTAGGCAGCAGAGGGCGCTGCTCCCTCTCCGGGGGAGACAGGGGGCCTCCAACAACAGTGCTGGCCAGCGGCAGTGCAGTCACTTTTGCAGAGGAAGTACAAGGACGACATCACGTCCCGTGTGCCAGCAACAGCTGGCTTTCCCTCGGGGAGGCTGCAAACTTATCACAGCATGCATTTGTGTCCCTGCCGTCGCTGAACAGCGCAAATGTAGGGGAGAGAAAAGACTGCGGCCTTGCTCCCGGTGAGCACAACGGCTGAGGGCGTCAATGATAATAGAGGGCAGAGAAATAGGCCCATTTGGTGGCCGGTTTTCAAAAGGCCCTGCAGTAGGCACAGGCTAAGCCGTGTATAAAAGGCCTCCCTGCCGCCGCCTCAATTGCTTACGGCCATACCACTCTGAACACTCCCGATCTCGTCCGATCTCGGAAGCTAAGCAGGGTCGGGCCTGGTTAGTACTTGGATGGGAGACCGCCTGGGAATACCAGATGCTGTAAGCTTTTTCATCTTTCTAGGCAGCAGAGGGCGCTGCTCCCTCTCCGGGGGAGACAGGGGGCCTCGAACAACAGTGCTGGCCAGCGGCAGTGCAGTCACTTTTGCAGAGGAAGTACAAGGACGACATCACGTCCCGTGTGCCAGCAACAGCTGTCTTTCCCTCGGGGAGGCTGCAAACTTATCACAGCATGCATTTGTGTCCCTGCCGTCGCTGAACAGCGCAAATGTAGGGGAGAGAAAAGACTGCGGCCTTGCTCCCGGTGAGCACAACGGCTGAGGGCGTCAATGATAATAGAGGGCAGAGAAATAGGCCCATTTGGTGGCCGGTTTTCAAAGGGCCCTGCAGTAGGCACAGGCTAAGCCGTGTATAAAAGGCCTCCCTGCCGCCGCCTCAATTGCTTACGGCCATACCACTCTGAACACGTCCGATCTCGGAAGCTAAGCAGGGTCGGGCCTGGTTAGTACTTGGATGGGAGACCGCCTGGGAATACCAGGTGCTGTAAGCTTTTTCATCTTTCTAGGCAGCAGAGGGCGCTGCTCCCTCTCCGGGGGAGACAGGGGGCCTCCAACAACAGTGCTGGCCAGCGGCAGTGCAGTCACTTTTGCAGAGGAAGTACAAGGACGACATCACGTCCCGTGTGCCAGCAACAGCTGGCTTTCCCTCGGGGAGGCTGCAAACTTATCACAGCATGCATTTGTGTCCCTGCCGTCGCTGAACAGCGCAAATGTAGGGGAGAGAAAAGACTGCGGCCTTGCTCCCGGTGAGCACAACGGCTGAGGGCGTCTATGATAATAGAGGGCAGAGAAATAGGCCCATTTGGTGGCCGGTTTTCAAAAGGCCCTGCAGTAGGCACAGGCTAAGCCGTGTATAAAAGGCCTCCCTGCCGCCGCCTCAATTGCTTACGGCCATACCACTCTGAACACGCCCGATCTCGTCCGATCTCGGAAGCTAAGCAGGGTCGGGCCTGGTTAGTACTTGGATGGGAGACCGCCTGGGAATACCAGGTGCTGTAAGCTTTTTCATCTTTCTAGGCAGCAGAGGGCGCTGCTTCCTCTCCAGGGGAGACAGGGGGCCTCGAACAACAGTGCTGGCCAGCGGCAGTGCAGTCACTTTTGCAGAGGAAGTACAAGGACGACATCACGTCCCGTGTGCCAGCAACAGCTGGCTTTCCCTCTGGGAGGCTACAAACTTATCACAGCATGCATTTGTGTCCCTGCCGTCGCTGAACAGCGCAAATGTAGGGGAGAGAAAAGACTGCGGCCTT
Source organism: Centroberyx gerrardi (assembly GCF_048128805.1). Classification (NCBI taxonomy): domain Eukaryota; kingdom Metazoa; phylum Chordata; class Actinopteri; order Beryciformes; family Berycidae; genus Centroberyx; species Centroberyx gerrardi. The sequence goes on along the minus strand of NC_136006.1, from coordinate 24,438,840 downwards.
GCTCCCGGTGAGCACAACGGCTGAGGGCGTCAATGATAATAGAGGGCAGAGAAATAGGCCCATTTGGTGGCCGGTTTTCAAAAGGCCCTGCAGTAGGCACAGGCTTAGCCGTGTATAAAAGGCCTCCCTGCCGCCACCGCAATTGCTTACGGCCATACCACTCTGAACGCGCCCAATCTCGTCCGATCTCGGAAGCTAAGCAGGGTCGGGCCTGGTTAGTACTTGGATGGGAGACCGCCTGGGAATACCAGGTGCTGTAAGCTTTTTCATCTTTCCAGGCAGCAGAGGGCGCTGCTCCCTCTCCGGGGGAGACAGGGGGCCTCGAACAACAGTGCTGGCCAGCGGCAGTGCAGTCACTTTTGCAGAGGAAGTACAAGGACGACATCACGTCCCGTGTGCCAGCAACAGCTGGCTTTCCCTCGGGGAGGCTGCAAACTTATCACAGCATGCATTTGTGTCCCTGCCGTCGCTGAACAGCGCAAATGTAGGGGAGAGAAAAGACTGCGGCCTTGCTCCCGGTGAGCACAACGGCTGAGGGCGTCAATGATAATAGAGGGCAGAGAAATAGGCCCATTTGGTGGCCGGTTTTTAAAAGGCCCTGCAGTCGGCACAGGCTAAGCCGTGTATAAAAGGCCTCCCTGCCGCCGCCTCAATTGCTTACGGCCATACCACTCTGAACACGTCCGATCTCGGAAGCTAAGCAGGGTCGGGCCTGGTTAGTACTTGGATGGGAGACCGCCTGGGAATACCAGGTGCTGTAAGCTTTTTCATCTTTCTAGGCAGCAGAGGGCGCTGCTCCCTCTCCGGGGGAGACAGGGGGCCTCCAACAACAGTGCTGGCCAGCGGCAGTGCAGTCACTTTTGCAGAGGAAGTACAAGGACGACATCACGTCCCGTGTGCCAGCAACAGCTGGCTTTCTCTCGGGGAGGCTGCAAACTTATCACAGCATGCATTTGTGTCCCTGCCGTCGCTGAACAGCGCAAATGTAGGGGAGAGAAAAGACTGCGGCCTTGCTCCCGGTGAGCACAACGGCTGAGGGCGTCAATGATAATAGAGGGCAGAGAAATAGGCCCATTTGGTGGCCGGTTTTCAAAGGGCCCTGCAGTAGGCACAGGCTAAGCCGTGTATAAAAGGCCTCCCTGCCGCCGCCTCAATTGCTGACGGCCATACCACTCTGAACACGCCCGATCTCGTCCGATCTCGGAAGCTAAGCAGGGTCGGGCCTGGTTAGTACTTGGATGGGAGACCGCCTGGGCATACCAGGTGCTGTAAGCTTTTTCATCTTTCTAGGCAGCAGAGGGCGCTGCTCCCTCTCCGGGGGAGACAGGGGGCCTCCAACAACAGTGCTGGCCAGCGGCAGTGCAGTCACTTTTGCAGAGGAAGTACAAGGACGACATCACGTCCCGTGTGCCAGCAACAGCTGGCTTTCCCTCGGGGAGGCTGCAAACTTATCACAGCATGCATTTGTGTCCCTGCCGTCGCTGAACAGCGCAAATGTAGGGGAGAGAAAAGACTGCGGCCTTGCTCCCGGTGAGCACAACGGCTGAGGGCGTCAATGATAATAGAGGGCAGAGAAATAGGCCCATTTGGTGGCCGGTTTTCAAAGGGCCCTGCAGTAGGCACAGGCTAAGCCGTGTATAAAAGGCCTCCCTGCCGTCGCCTCAATTGCTTACGGCCATACCACTCTGAACAAGCCCGATCTCGTCCGATCTCGGAAGCTAAGCAGGGTCGGGCCTGGTTAGTACTTGGATGGGAGACCGCCTGGGAATACCAGGTGCTGTAAGCTTTTTCATCTTTCTAGGCAGCAGAGGGCGCTGCTCCCTCTCCGGGGGAGACAGGGGGCCTCCAACAACAGTGCTGGCCAGCGGCAGTGCAGTCACTTTTGCAGAGGAAGTACAAGGACGACATCACGTCCCGTGTGCCAGCAACAGCTGGCTTTCCCTCGGGGAGGCTGCAAACTTATCACAGCATGCATTTGTGTCCCTGCCGTCGCTGAACAGCGCAAATGTAGGGGAGAGAAAAGACTGCGGCCTTGCTCCCGGTGAGCACAACGGCTGAGGGCGTCAATGATAATAGAGGGCAGAGAAATAGGCCCATTTCGTCGCCGGTTTTCAAAGGGCCCTGCAGTAGGCACAGGCTAAGCCGTGTATAAAAGGCCTCCCTGCCGCCGCCTCAATTGCTTACGGCCATACCACTCTGAACACGCCCGATCTCGTCCGATCTCGGAAGCTAAGCAGGGTCGGGCCTGGTTAGTACTTGGATGGGAGACCGCCTGGGAATACCAGGTGCTGTAAGCTTTTTCATCTTTCTAGGCAGCAGAGGGCGCTGCTCCCTCTCCGGGGGAGACAGGGGGCCTCCAACAACAGTGCTGGCCAGCGGCAGTGCAGTCACTTTTGCAGAGGAAGTACAAGGACGACATCACGTCCTGTGTGCCAGCAACAGCTGGCTTTCCCTCGGGGAGGCTGCAAACTTATCACAGCATGCATTTGTGTCCCTGCCGTCGCTGAACAGCGCAAATGTAGGGGAGAGAAAAGACTGCGGCCTTGCTCCCGGTGAGCACAACGGCTGAGGGCGTCAATGATAATAGAGGGCAGAGAAATAGGCCCATTTGGTGGCCGGTTTTCAAAAGGCCCTGCAGTAGGCACAGGCTAAGCCGTGTATAAAAGGCCTCCCTGCCGCCGCCTCAATTGCTTACGGCATACCACTCTGAACACGCCCGATCTCGTCCGATCTCGGAAGCTAAGCAGGGTCGGGCCTGGTTAGTACTTGGATGGGAGACCGCCTGGGAATACCAGGTGCTGTAAGCTTTTTCATCTTTCTAGGCAGCAGAGGGCGCTGCTCCCTCTCCGGGGGAGACAGGGGGCCTCCAACAACAGTGCTGGCCAGCGGCAGTGCAGTCACTTTTGCAGAGGAAGTACAAGGACGACATCACGTCCCGTGTGCCAGCAACAGCTGGCTTTCCCTCGGGGAGGCTGCAAACTTATCACAGCATGCATTTGTGTCCCTGCCGTCGCTGAACAGCGCAAATGTAGGGGAGAGAAAAGACTGCGGCCTTGCTCCCGGTGAGCACAACGGCTGAGGGCGTCAATGATAATAGAGGGCAGAGAAATAGGCCCATTTGGTGGCCGGTTTTCAAAAGGCCCTGCAGTAGGCACAGGCTAAGCCGTGTATAAAAGGCCTCCCTGCCGCCGCCTCAATTGCTTACGGCCATACCACTCTGAACACGCCCGATCTCGTCCGATCTCGGAAGCTAAGCAGGGTCGGGCCTGGTTAGTACTTGGATGGGAGACCGCCTGGGAATACCAGGTGCTGTAAGGTTTTTCATCTTTCTAGGCAGCAGAGGGCGCTGCTCCCTCTCCGGGGGAGACAGGGGGCCTCCAACAACAGTGCTGGCCAGCGGCAGTGCAGTCACTTTTGCAGAGGAAGTACAAGGACGACATCACGTCCCGTGTGCCAGCAACAGCTGGCTTTCCCTCGGGGAGGCTGCAAACTTATCACAGCATGCATTTGTGTCCCTGCCGTCGCTGAACAGCGCAAATGTAGGGGAGAGAAAAGACTGCGGCCTTGCTCCCGGTGAGCACAACGGCTGAGGGCGTCAATGATAACAGAGGGCAGAGAAATAGGCCCATTTGGTGGCCGGTTTTCAAAAGGCCCTGCAGTAGGCACAGGCTAAGCCGTGTATAAAAGGCCTCCCTGCCGCTGCCTCAATTGCTTACGGCCATACCACTCTGAACACGCCCGATCTCGTCCGATCTCGGAAGCTAAGCAGGGTCAGGCCTGGTTAGTACTTGGATGGGAGACCGCCTGGGAATACCAGGTGCTGTAAGCTTTTTCATCTTTCTAGGCAGCAGAGGGCGCTGCTCCCTCTCCGGGGGAGACAGGGGGCCTCCAACAACAGTGCTGGCCAGCGGCAGTGCAGTCACTTTTGCAGAGGAAGTACAAGGACGACATCACGTCCCGTGTGCCAGCAACAGCTGGCTTTCCCTCGGGGAGGCTGCAAACTTATCACAGCATGCATTTGTGTCCCTGCCGTCGCTGAACAGCGCAAATGTAGGGGAGAGAAAAGACTGCGGCCTTGCTCCCGGTGAGCACAACGGCTGAGGGCGTCAATGATAATAGAGGGCAGAGAAATAGGCCCATTTGGTGGCCGGTTTTCAAAAGGCCCTGCAGTAGGCACAGGCTAAGCCGTGTATAAAAGGCCTCCCTGCCGCCGCCTCAATTGCTTACGGCCATACCACTCTGAACACGCCCGATCTCGTCCGACTCGGAAGCTAAGCAGGGTCGGGCCTGGTTAGTACTTGGATGGGAGACCGCCTGGGAATACCAGGTGCTGTAAGCTTTTTCATCTTTCTAGGCAGCAGAGGGCGCTGCTCCCTCTCCGGGGGAGACAGGGGGCCTCCAACAACAGTGCTGGCCAGCGGCAGTGCAGTCACTTTTGCAGAGGAAGTACAAGGACGACATCACGTCCCGTGTGCCAGCAACAGCTGGCTTTCCCTCGGGGAGGCTGCAAACTTATCACAGCATGCATTTGTGTCCCTGCCGTCGCTGAACAGCGCAAATGTAGGGGAGAGAAAAGACTGCGGCCTTGCTCCCGGTGAGCACAACGGCTGAGGGCGTCAATGATAATAGAGGGCAGAGAAATAGGCCCATTTGGTGGCCGCTTTTCAAAGGGCCCTGCAGTAGGCACAGGCTAAGCCGTGTATAAAAGGCCTCCCTGCCGCCGCCTCAATTGCGTACGGCCATACCACTCTGAACACGCCCGATCTCGTCCGATCTCGGAAGCTAAGCAGGGTCGGGCCTGGTTAGTACTTGGATGGGAGACCGCCTGGGAATACCAGGTGCTGTAAGCTTTTTCATCTTTCTAGGCAGCAGAGGGCGCTGCTCCCTCTC
>NC_136006.1:24401450-24428950 GCF_048128805.1 Centroberyx gerrardi | reverse complement strand
GGAAGCTAAGCAGGGTCGGGCCTGGTTAGTACTTGGATGGGAGACCGCCTGGGAATACCAGGTGCTGTAAGCTTTTTCATCTTTCTAGGCAGCAGAGGGCGCTGCTCCCTCTCCGGGGGAGACAGGGGGCCTCCAACAACAGTGCTGGCCAGCGGCAGTGCAGTCACTTTTGCAGAGGAAGTACAAGGACGACATCACGTCCCGTGTGCCAGCAACAGCTGGCTTTCCCTCGGGGAGGCTGCAAACTTATCACAGCATGCATTTGTGTCCCTGCCGTCGCTGAACAGCGCAAATGTAGGGGAGAGAAAAGACTGCGGCCTTGCTCCCGGTGAGCACAACGGCTGAGGGCGTCAATGATAATAGAGGGCAGAGAAATAGGCCCATTTGGTGGCCGTTTTTCAAAGGGCCCTGCAGTAGGCACAGGCTAAGCCGTGTATAAAAGGCCTCCCTGCCGCCGCCGCCTCAATTGCTTACGGCCATACCACTCTGAACACGCCCGATCTCGTCCGATCTCGGAAGCTAAGCAGGGTCGGGCCTGGTTAGTACTTGGATGGGAGACCGCCTGGGAATACCAGGTGCTGTAAGCTTTTTCATCTTTCTAGGCAGCAGAGGGCGCTGCTCCCTCTCCGGGGGAGACAGGGGGCCTCGAACAACAGTGCTGGCCAGCGGCAGTGCAGTCACTTTTGCAGAGGAAGTACAAGGACGACATCACGTCCCGTGTGCCAGCAACAGCTGGCTTTCCCTCGGGGAGGCTGCAAACTTATCACAGCATGCATTTGTGTCCCTGCCGTCGCTGAACAGCGCAAATGTAGGGGAGAGAAAAGACTGCGGCCTTGCTCCCGGTGAGCACAACGGCTGAGGGCGTCAATGATAATAGAGGGCAGAGAAATAGGCCCATTTGGTGGCCGGTTTTCAAAGGGCCCTGCAGTAGGCACAGGCTAAGCCGTGTATAAAAGGCCTCCCTGCCGCCGCCTCAATTGCTTACGGCCATACCACTCTGAACACGCCCGATCTCGTCCGATCTCGGAAGCTAAGCAGGGTCGGGCCTGGTTAGTACTTGGATGGGAGACCGCCTGGGAATACCAGGTGCTGTAAGCTTTTTCATCTTTCTAGGCAGCAGAGGGCGCTGCTCCCTCTCCGGGGGAGACAGGGGGCCTCGAAAAACAGTGCTGGCCAGCGGCAGTGCAGTCACTTTTGCAGAGGAAGTACAAGGACGACATCACGTCCCGTGTGCCAGCAACAGCTGGCTTTCCCTCGGGGAGGCTGCAAACTTATCACAGCATGCATTTGTGTCCCTGCCGTCGCTGAACAGCACAAATGTAGGGGAGAGAAAAGACTGCGGCCTTGCTCCCGGTGAGCACAACTGCTGAGGGCGTCAATGATAATAGAGGGCAGAGAAATAGGCCCATTTGGTGGCCGGTTTTCAAAGGGCCCTGCAGTAGGCACAGGCTAAGCCGTGTATAAATGGCCTCCCTGCCGCAGCCTCAATTGCTTACGGCCATACCACTCTGAAAACGCCCGATCTCGTCCGATCTCGGAAGCTAAGCAGGGTCGGGCCTGGTTAGTACTTGGATGGGAGACCGCCTGGGAATACCAGGTGCTGTAAGCTTTTTCATCTTTCTAGGCAGCAGAGGGCGCTGCTCCCTCTCCGGGGGAGACAGGGGGCCTCGAACAACAGTGCTGGCCAGCGGCAGTGCAGTCACTTTTGCAGAGGAAGTACAAGGACGACATCACGTCCCGTGTGCCAGCAACAGCTGGCTTTCCCTCGGGGAGGCTGCAAACTTATCACAGCATGCATTTGTGTCCCTGCCGTCGCTGAACAGCGCAAATGTAGGGGAGAGAAAAGACTGCGGCCTTGCTCCCGGTGAGCACAACGGCTGAGGGCGTCAATGATAATAGAGGGCAGAGAAATAGGCCCATTTGGTGGCCGGTTTTCAAAAGGCCCTGCAGTAGGCACAGGCTAAGCCGTGTATAAAAGGCCTCCCTGCCGCCGCCTCAATTGCTTACGGCCATACCACTCTGAACACGCCCGATCTCGTCCGATCTCGGAAGCTGAGCAGGGTCGGGCCTGGTTAGTACTTGGATGGGAGACCGCCTGGGAATACCAGGTGCTGTAAGCTTTTTAATCTTACTAGGCAGCAGAGGGCGCTGCTCCCTCTCCGGGGGAGACAGGGGGCCTCGAACAACAGTGCTGGCCAGCGGCAGTGCAGTCACTTTTGCAGAGGAAGTACAAGGACGACATCACGTCCCGTGTGCCAGCAACAGCTGGCTTTCCCTCGGGGAGGCTGCAAACTTATCACAGCATGCATTTGTGTCCCTGCCGTCGCTGAACAGCACAAATGTAGGGGAGAGAAAAGACTGCGGCCTTGCTCCCGGTGAGCACAACTGCTGAGGGCGTCAATGATAATAGAGGGCAGAGAAATAGGCCCATTTGGTGGCCGGTTTTCAAAGGGCCCTGCAGTAGGCACAGGCTAAGCCGTGTATAAATGGCCTCCCTGCCGCAGCCTCAATTGCTTACGGCCATACCACTCTGAAAACGCCCGATCTCGTCCGATCTCGGAAGCTAAGCAGGGTCGGGCCTGGTTAGTACTTGGATGGGAGACCGCCTGGGAATACCAGGTGCTGTAAGCTTTTTCATCTTTCTAGGCAGCAGAGGGCGCTGCTCCCTCTCCGGGGGAGACAGGGGGCCTCGAACAACAGTGCTGGCCAGCGGCAGTGCAGTCACTTTTGCAGAGGAAGTACAAGGACGACATCACGTCCCGTGTGCCAGCAACAGCTGGCTTTCCCTCGGGGAGGCTGCAAACTTATCACAGCATGCATTTGTGTCCCTGCCGTCGCTGAACAGCGCAAATGTAGGGGAGAGAAAAGACTGCGGCCTTGCTCCCGGTGAGCACAACGGCTGAGGGCGTCAATGATAATAGAGGGCAGAGAAATAGGCCCATTTGGTGGCCGGTTTTCAAAAAGCCCTGCAGTAGGCACAGGCTAAGCCGTGTATAAAAGGCCTCCCTGCCGCCGCCTCAATTGCTTACGGCCATACCACTCTGAACACGCCCGATCTCGTCCGATCTCGGAAGCTAAGCAGGGTCGGGCCTGGTTAGTACTTGGATGGGAGACCGCCTGGGAATACCAGGTGCTGTAAGCTTTTTAATCTTACTAGGCAGCAGAGGGCGCTGCTCCCTCTCCGGGGGAGACAGGGGGCCTCGAACAACAGTGCTGGCCAGCGGCAGTGCAGTCACTTTTGCAGAGGAAGTACAAGGACGACATCACGTCCCGTGTGCCAGCAACAGCTGGCTTTCCCTCGGGGAGGCTGCAAACTTATCACAGCATGCATTTGTGTCCCTGCTGTCGCTGAACAGCGCAAATGTAGGGGAGAGAAAAGACTGCGGCCTTGCTCCCGGTGAGCACAACGGCTGAGGGCGTCAATGATAATAGAGGGCAGAGAAATAGGCCCATTTGGTGGCCGGTTTTCAAAAGGCCCTGCATTAGGCACAGGCTAAGCCGTGTATAAAAGGCCTCCCTGCCGCCGCCTCAATTGCTTACGGCCATACCACTCTGAACACGCCCGATCTCGTCCGATCTCGGAAGCTAAGCAGGGTCGGGCCTGGTTAGTACTTGGATGGGAGACCGCCTGGGAATACCAGGTGCTGTAAGCTTTTTCATCTTTCTAGGCAGCAGAGGGCGCTGCTCCCTCTCCGGGGGAGACAGGGGGCCTCGAACAACAGTGCTGGCCAGCGGCAGTGCAGTCACTTTTGCAGAGGAAGTACAAGGACGACATCACGTCCCGTGTGCCAGCAACAGCTGGCTTTCCCTCGGGGAGGCTGCAAACTTATCACAGCATGCATTTGTGTCCCTGCCGTCGCTGAACAGCGCAAATGTAGGGGAGAGAAAAGACTGCGGCCTTGCTCCCGGTGAGCACAACGGCTGAGGGCGTCAATGATAATAGAGGGCAGAGAAATAGGCCCATTTGGTGGCCGGTTTTCAAAAGGCCCTGCAGTAGGCACAGGCTAAGCCGTGTATAAAAGGCCTCCCTGCCGCCGCCTCAATTGCTTACGGCCATACCACTCTGAACACGCCCGATCTCGTCCGATCTCGGAAGCTAAGCAGGGTCGGGCCTGGTTAGTACTTGGATGGGAGACCGCCTGGGAATACCAGGTGCTGTAAGCTTTTTCATCTTTCTAGGCAGCAGAGGGCGCTGCTCCCTCTCCGGGGGAGACAGGGGGCCTCCAACAACAGTGCTGGCCAGCGGCAGTGCAGTCACTTTTGCAGAGGAAGTACAAGGACGACATCACGTCCCGTGTGCCAGCAACAGCTGGCTTTCCCTCGGGGAGGCTGCAAACTTATCACAGCATGCATTTGTGTCCCTGCCGTCGCTGAACAGCGCAAATGTAGGGGAGAGAAAAGACTGCGGCCTTGCTCCCGGTGAGCACAACGGCTGAGGGCGTCAATGATAATAGAGGGCAGAGAAATAGGCCCATTTGGTGGCCGGTTTTCAAAGGGCCCTGCAGTAGGCACAGGCTAAGCCGTGTATAAAAGGCCTCCCTGCCGCCGCCGCCTCAATTGCTTACGGCCATACCACTCTGAACACGCCCGATCTCGTCCGATCTCGGAAGCTAAGCAGGGTCGGGCCTGGTTAGTACTTGGATGGTAGACTGCCTGGGAATACCAGGTGCTGTAAGCTTTTTCATCTTTCTAGGCAGCAGAGGGCGCTGCTCCCTCTCCGGGGGAGACAGGGGGCCTCCAACAACAGTGCTGGCCAGCGGCAGTGCAGTCACTTTTGCAGAGGAAGTACAAGGACGACATCACGTCCCGTGTGCCAGCAACAGCTGGCTTTCCCTCGGGGAGGCTGCAAACTTATCACAGCATGCATTTGTGTCCCTGCCGTCGCTGAACAGCGCAAATGTAGGGGAGAGAAAAGACTGCGGCCTTGCTCCCGGTGAGCACAACGGCTGAGGGCGTCAATGATAATAGAGGGCAGAGAAATAGGCCCATTTGGTGGCCGGTTTTCAAAGGGCCCTGCAGTAGGCACAGGCTAAGCCGTGTATAAAAGGCCTCCCTGCCGCCGCCGCCTCAATTGCTTACGGCCATACCACTCTGAACACGCCCGATCTCGTCCGATCTCGGAAGCTAAGCAGGGTCGGGCCTGGTTAGTACTTGGATGGGAGACCGCCTGGGAATACCAGGTGCTGTAAGCTTTTTCATCTTTCTAGGCAGCAGAGGGCGCTGCTCCCTCTCTGGGGGAGACAGGGGGCCTCCAACAACAGTGCTGGCCAGCGGCAGTGCAGTCACTTTTGCAGAGGAAGTACAAGGACGACATCACGTCCCGTGTGACAGCAACAGCTGGCTTTCCCTCGGGGAGGCTGCAAACTTATCACAGCATGCATTTGTGTCCCTGCCGTCGCTGAACAGCGCAAATGTAGGGGAGAGAAAAGACTGCGGCCTTGCTCCCGGTGAGCACAACGGCTGAGGGCGTCAATGATAATAGAGGGCAGAGAAATAGGCCCATTTGGTGGCCGGTTTTCAAAGGGCCCTGCAGTAGGCACAGGCTAAGCCGTGTATAAAAGGCCTCCCTGCCGCCGCCGCCTCAATTGCTTACGGCCATACCACTCTGAACACGCCCGATCTCGTCCGATCTCGGAAGCTAAGCAGGGTCGGGCCTGGTTAGTACTTGGATGGGAGACCGCCTGGGAATACCAGGTGCTGTAATCTTTTTCATCTTTCTAGGCAGCAGAGGGCGCTGCTCCCTCTCCGGGGGAGACAGGGGGCCTCGAACAACAGTGCTGGCCAGCGGCAGTGCAGTCACTTTTGCAGAGGAAGTACAAGGACGACATCACGTCCCTTGTGCCAGCAACAGCTGGCTTTCCCTCGGGGAGGCTGCAAACTTATCACAGCATGCATTTGTGTCCCTGCCGTCGCTGAACAGCGCAAATGTAGGGGAGAGAAAAGACTGCGGCCTTGCTCCCGGTGAGCACAACGGCTGAGGGCGTCAATGATAATAGAGGGCAGAGAAATAGGCCCATTTGGTGGCCGTTTTTCAAAGGGCCCTGCAGTAGGCACAGGCTAAGCCGTGTATAAAAGGCATCCCTGCCGCCGCCGCCTCAATTGCTTACGGCCATACCACTCTGAACACGCCCGATCTCGTCCGATCTCGGAAGCTAAGCAGGGTCGGGCCTGGTTAGTACTTGGATGGGAGACCGCCTGGGAATACCAGGTGCTGTAAGCTTTTTCATCTTTCTAGGCAGCAGAGGGCGCTGCTCCCTCTCCGGGGGAGACAGGGGGCCTCCAACAACAGTGCTGGCCAGCGGCAGTGCAGTCACTTTTCCAGAGGAAGTACAAGGACGACATCACGTCCCGTGTGCCAGCAACAGCTGGCTTTCCCTCGGGGAGTCTGCAAACTTATCACAGCATGCATTTGTGTCCCTGCCGTCGCTGAACAGCGCAAATGTAGGGGAGAGAAAAGACTGCGGCCTTGCTCCCGGTGAGCACAACGGCTGAGGGCGTCAATGATAATAGAGGGCAGAGAAATAGGCCCATTTGGTGGCCGGTTTTCAAAGGGCCCTGCAGTAGGCACAGGCTAAGCCGTGTATAAAAGGCCTCCCTGCCGCCGCCGCCTCAATTGCTTACGGCCATACCACTCTGAACACGCCCGATCTCGTCCGATCTCGGAAGCTAAGCAGGGTCGGGCCTGGTTAGTACTTGGATGGGAGACCGCCTGGGAATACCAGGTGCTGTAAGCTTTTTCATCTTTCTAGGCAGCAGAGGGCGCTGCTCCCTCTCCGGGGGAGACAGGGGGCCTCCAACAACAGTGCTGGCCAGCGGCAGTGCAGTCACTTTTGCAGAGGAAGTACAAGGACGACATCACGTCCCGTGTGCCAGCAACAGCTGGCTTTCCCTCGGGGAGGCTGCAAACTTATCACAGCATGCATTTGTGTCCCTGCCGTCGCTGAACAGCGCAAATGTAGGGGAGAGAAAAGACTGCGGCCTTGCTCCCGGTGAGCACAATGGCTGAGGGCGTCAATGATAATAGAGGGCAGAGAAATAGGCCCATTTGGTGGCTTTTTTTCAAAGGGCCCTGCAGTAGGCACAGGCTAAGCCGTGTATAAAAGGCCTCCCTGCCGCCGCCGCCTCAATTGCTTACGGCCATACCACTCTGAACACGCCCGATCTCGTCCGATCTCGGAAGCTAAGCAGGGTCGGGCCTGGTTAGTACTTGGATGGGAGACCGCCTGGGAATACCAGGTGCTGTAAGCTTTTTCATCTTTCTAGGCAGCAGAGGGCGCTGCTCCCTCTCCGGGGGAGACAGGGGGCCTCGAACAACAGTGCTGGCCAGCGGCAGTGCAGTCACTTTTGCAGAGGAAGTACAAGGACGACATCACGTCCCGTGTGCCAGCAACAGCTGGCTTTCCCTCGGGGAGGCTGCAAACTTATCACAGCATGCATTTGTGTCCCTGCCGTCGCTGAACAGCGCAAATGTAGGGGAGAGAAAAGACTGCGGCCTTGCTCCCGGTGAGCACAACGGCTGAGGGCGTCAATGATAATAGAGGGCAGAGAAATAGGCCCATTTGGTGGCCGGTTTTCAAAGGGCCCTGCAGTAGGCACAGGCTAAGCCGTGTATAAAAGGCCTCCCTGCCGCCGCCGCCTCAATTGCTTACGGCCATACCACTCTGAACACGCCCGATCTCGTCCGATCTCGGAAGCTAAGCAGGGTCGGGCCTGGTTAGTACTTGGATGGGAGACCGCCTGGGAATACCAGGTGCTGTAAGCTTTTTCATCTTTCTAGGCAGCAGAGGGCGCTGCTCCCTCTCCGGGGGAGACAGGGGGCCTCCAACAACAGTGCTGGCCAGCGGCAGTGCAGTCACTTTTGCAGAGGAAGTACAAGGACGACATCACGTCCCGTGTGCCAGCAACAGCTGGCTTTCCCTCGGGGAGGCTGCAAACTTATCACAGCATGCATTTGTGTCCCTGCCGTCGCTGAACAGCGCAAATGTAGGGGAGAGAAAAGACTGCGGCCTTGCTCCCGGTGAGCACAACGGCTGAGGGCGTCAATGATAATAGAGGGCAGAGAAATAGGCCCATTTGGTGGCCGGTTTTCAAAGGGCCCTGCAGTAGGCACAGGCTAAGCCGTGTATAAAAGGCCTCCCTGCCGCCGCCGCCGCCTCAATTGCTTACGGCCATACCACTCTGAACACGCCCGATCTCGTCCGATCTCGGAAGCTAAGCAGGGTCGGGCCTGGTTAGTACTTGGATGGGAGACCGCCTGGGAATACCAGGTGCTGTAAGCTTTTTCATCTTTCTAGGCAGCAGAGGGCGCTGCTCCCTCTCCGGGGGAGACAGGGGGCCTCGAACAACAGTGCTGGCCAGCGGCAGTGCAGTCACTTTTGCAGAGGAAGTACAAGGACGACATCACGTCCCGTGTGCCAGCAACAGCTGGCTTTCCCTCGGGGAGGCTGCAAACTTATCACAGCATGCATTTGTGTCCCTGCCGTCGCTGAACAGCGCAAATGTAGGGGAGAGAAAAGACTGCGGCCTTGCTCCCGGTGAGCACAACGGCTGAGGGCGTCAATGATAATAGAGGGCAGAGAAATAGGCCCATTTGGTGGCCGGTTTTCAAAGGGCCCTGCAGTAGGCACAGGCTAAGCCGTGTATAAAAGGCCTCCCTGCCGCCGCCGCCTCAATTGCTTACGGCCATACCACTCTGAACACGCCCGATCTCGTCCGATCTCGGAAGCTAAGCAGGGTCGGGCCTGGTTAGTACTTGGATGGGAGACCGCCTGGGAATACCAGGTGCTGTAAGCTTTTTCATCTTTCTAGGCAGCAGAGGGCGCTGCTCCCTCTCCGGGGGAGACAGGGGGCCTCGAACAACAGTGCTGGCCAGCGGCAGTGCAGTCACTTTTGCAGAGGAAGTACAAGGACGACATCACGTCCTGTGTGCCAGCAACAGCTGGCTTTCCCTCGGGGAGGCTGCAAACTTATCACAGCATGCATTTGTGTCCCTGCCGTCGCTGAACAGCGCAAATGTAGGGGAGAGAAAAGACTGCGGCTTTGCTCCCGGTGAGCACAACGGCTGAGGGCGTCAATGATAATAGAGGGCAGAGAAATAGGCCCATTTGGTGGCCGGTTTTCAAAGGGCCCTGCGGTAGGCACAGGCTAAGCCGTGTATAAAAGGCCTCCCTGCCGCCGCCGCCTCAATTGCTTACGGCCATACCACTCTGAACACGCCCGATCTCGTCCGATCTCGGAAGCTAAGCAGGGTCGGGCCTGGTTAGTACTTGGATGGGAGACCGCCTGGGAATACCAGGTGCTGTAAGCTTTTTCATCTTTCTAGGCAGCAGAGGGCGCTGCTCCCTCTCCGGGGGAGACAGGGGGCCTCCAACAACAGTGCTGGCCAGCGGCAGTGCAGTCACTTTTGCAGAGGAAGTACAAGGACGACATCACGTCCCGTGTGCCAGCAACAGCTGGCTTTCCCTCGGGGAGGCTGCAAACTTATCACAGCATGCATTTGTGTCCCTGCCGTCGCTGAACAGCGCAAATGTAGGGGAGAGAAAAGACTGCGGCCTTGCTCCCGGTGAGCACAACGGCTGAGGGCGTCAATGATAATAGAGGGCAGAGAAATAGGCCCATTTGGTGGCCGCTTTTCAAAGGGCCCTGCAGTAGGCACAGGCTAAGCCGTGTATAAAAGGCCTCCCTGCCGCCGCCGCCTCAATTGCTTACGGCCATACCACTCTGAACACGCCTGATCTCGTCCGATCTCGGAAGCTAAGCAGGGTCGGGCCTGGTTAGTACTTGGATGGGAGACCGCCTGGGAATACCAGGTGCTGTAAGCTATTTCATCTTTCTAGGCAGCAGAGGGCGCTGCTCCCTCTCCGGGGGAGACAGGGGGCCTCGAACAACAGTGCTGGCCAGCGGCAGTGCAGTCACTTTTGCAGAGGAAGTACAAGGACGACATCACGTCCCGTGTGCCAGCAACAGCTGGCTTTCCCTCGGGGAGGCTGCAAACTTATCACAGCATGCATTTGTGTCCCTGCCGTCGCTGAACAGCGCAAATGTAGGGGAGAGAAAAGACTGCGGCCTTGCTCCCGGTGAGCACAACGGCTGAGGGCGTCAATGATAATAGAGGGCAGAGAAATAGGCCCATTTGGTGGCCGGTTTTCAAAGGGCCCTGCAGTAGGCACAGGCTAAGCCGTGTATAAAAGGCCTCCCTGCCGCCGCCGCCTCAATTGCTTACGGCCATACCACTCTGAACACGCCCGATCTCGTCCGATCTCGGAAGCTAAGCAGGGTCGGGCCTGGTTAGTACTTGGATGGGAGACCGCCTGGGAATACCAGGTGCTGTAAGCTTTTTCATCTTTCTAGGCAGCAGAGGGCGCTGCTCCCTCTCCGGGGGAGACAGGGGGCCTCCAACAACAGTGCTGGCCAGCGGCAGTGCAGTCACTTTTGCAGAGGAAGTACAAGGACGACATCACGTCCCGTGTGCCAGCAACAGCTGGCTTTCCCTCGGGGAGGCTGCAAACTTATCACAGCATGCATTTGTGTCCCTGCCGTCGCTGAACAGCGCAAATGTAGGGGAGAGAAAAGACTGCGGCCTTGCTCCCGGTGAGCACAATGGCTGAGGGCGTCAATGATAATAGAGGGCAGAGAAATAGGCCCATTTGGTGGCTTTTTTTCAAAGGGCCCTGCAGTAGGCACAGGCTAAGCCGTGTATAAAAGGCCTCCCTGCCGCCGCCGCCTCAATTGCTTACGGCCATACCACTCTGAACACGCCCGATCTCGTCCGATCTCGGAAGCTAAGCAGGGTCGGGCCTGGTTAGTACTTGGATGGGAGACCGCCTGGGAATACCAGGTGCTGTAAGCTTTTTCATCTTTCTAGGCAGCAGAGGGCGCTGCTCCCTCTCCGGGGGAGACAGGGGGCCTCGAACAACAGTGCTGGCCAGCGGCAGTGCAGTCACTTTTGCAGAGGAAGTACAAGGACGACATCACGTCCCGTGTGCCAGCAACAGCTGGCTTTCCCTCGGGGAGGCTGCAAACTTATCACAGCATGCATTTGTGTCCCTGCCGTCGCTGAACAGCGCAAATGTAGGGGAGAGAAAAGACTGCGGCCTTGCTCCCGGTGAGCACAACGGCTGAGGGCGTCAATGATAATAGAGGGCAGAGAAATAGGCCCATTTGGTGGCCGGTTTTCAAAGGGCCCTGCAGTAGGCACAGGCTAAGCCGTGTATAAAAGGCCTCCCTGCCGCCGCCGCCTCAATTGCTTACGGCCATACCACTCTGAACACGTCCGATCTCGGAAGGTAAGCAGGGTCGGGCCTGGTTAGTACTTGGATGGGAGACCGCCTGGGAATACCAGGTGCTGTAAGCTTTTTCATCTTTCTAGGCAGCAGAGGGCGCTGCTCCCTCTCCGGGAGAGACAGTGGGCCTCCAACAACAGTGCTGGCCAGCGGCAGTGCAGTCACTTTTGCAGAGGAAGTACAAGGACGACATCACGTCCCGTGTGCCAGCAACAGCTGGCTTTCCCTCGGGGAGGCTGCAAACTTATCACAGCATGCATTTTTGTCCCTGCCGTCGCTGAACAGCGCAAATGTAGGGGAGAGAAAAGACTGCGGCCTTGCTCCCGGTGAGCACAACGGCTGAGGGCGTCAATGATAATAGAGGGCAGAGAAATAGGCCCATTTGGTGGCCGGTTTTCAAAGGGCCCTGCAGTAGGCACAGGCTAAGCCGTGTATAAAAGGCCTCCCTGCCGCCGCCGCCTCAATTGCTTACGGCCATACCACTCTGAACACGTCCGATCTCGGAAGGTAAGCAGGGTCGGGCCTGGTTAGTACTTGGATGGGAGACCGCCTGGGAATACCAGGTGCTGTAAGCTTTTTCATCTTTCTAGGCAGCAGAGGGCGCTGCTCCCTCTCCGGGGGAGACAGTGGGCCTCCAACAACAGTGCTGGCCAGCGGCAGTGCAGTCACTTTTGCAGAGGAAGTACAAGGACGACATCACGTCCCGTGTGCCAGCAACAGCTGGCTTTCCCTCGGGGAGGCTGCAAACTTATCACAGCATGCATTTGTGTCCCTGCCGTCGCTGAACAGCGCAAATGTAGGGGAGAGAAAAGACTGCGGCCTTGCTCCCGGTGAGCACAACGGCTGAGGGCGTCAATGATAATAGAGGGCAGAGAAATAGGCCCATTTGGTGGCCGGTTTTCAAAGGGCCCTGCAGTAGGCACAGGCTAAGCCGTGTATAAAAGGCCTCCCTGCCGCCGCCGCCTCAATTGCTTACGGCCATACCACTCTGAACACGCCCGATCTCGTCCGATCTCGGAAGCTAAGCAGGGTCGGGCCTGGTTAGTACTTGGATGGGAGACCGCCTGGGAATACCAGGTGCTGTAAGCTTTTTCATCTTTCTAGGCAGCAGAGGGCGCTGCTCCCTCTCCGGGGGAGACAGGGGGCCTCGAACAACAGTGCTGGCCAGCGGCAGTGCAGTCACTTTTGCAGAGGAAGTACAAGGACGACATCACGTCCCGTGTGCCAGCAACAGCTGGCTTTCCCTCGGGGAGGCTGCAAACTTATCACAGCATGCATTTGTGTCCCTGCCGTCGCTGAACAGCGCAAATGTAGGGGAGAGAAAAGACTGCGGCCTTGCTCCCGGTGAGCACAACGGCTGAGGGCGTCAATGATAATAGAGGGCAGAGAAATAGGCCCATTTGGTGGCCGGTTTTCAAAGGGCCCTGCAGTAGGCACAGGCTAAGCCGTGTATAAAAGGCCTCCCTGCCGCCGCCGCCTCAATTGCTTACGGCCATACCACTCTGAACACGTCCGATCTCGGAAGGTAAGCAGGGTCGGGCCTGGTTAGTACTTGGATGGGAGACCGCCTGGGAATACCAGGTGCTGTAAGCTTTTTCATCTTTCTAGGCAGCAGAGGGCGCTGCTCCCTCTCCGGGGGAGACAGTGGGCCTCCAACAACAGTGCTGGCCAGCGGCAGTGCAGTCACTTTTGCAGAGGAAGTACAAGGACGACATCACGTCCCGTGTGCCAGCAACAGCTGGCTTTCCCTCGGGGAGGCTGCAAACTTATCACAGCATGCATTTGTGTCCCTGCCGTCGCTGAACAGCGCAAATGTAGGGGAGAGAAAAGACTGCGGCCTTGCTCCCGGTGAGCACAACGGCTGAGGGCGTCAATGATAATAGAGGGCAGAGAAATAGGCCCATTTGGTGGCCGGTTTTCAAAGGGCCCTGCAGTAGGCACAGGCTAAGCCGTGTATAAAAGGCCTCCCTGCCGCCGCCGCCTCAATTGCTTACGGCCATACCACTCTGAACACGCCCGATCTCGTCCGATCTCGGAAGCTAAGCAGGGTCGGGCCTGGTTAGTACTTGGATGGGAGACCGCCTGGGAATACCAGGTGCTGTAAGCTTTTTCATCTTTCTAGGCAGCAGAGGGCGCTGCTCCCTCTCCGGGGGAGACAGGGGGCCTCGAACAACAGTGCTGGCCAGCGGCAGTGCAGTCACTTTTGCAGAGGAAGTACAAGGACGACATCACGTCCCGTGTGCCAGCAACAGCTGGCTTTCCCTCGGGGAGGCTGCAAACTTATCACAGCATGCATTTGTGTCCCTGCCGTCGCTGAACAGCGCAAATGTAGGGGAGAGAAAAGACTGCGGCCTTGCTCCCGGTGAGCACAACGGCTGAGGGCGTCAATGATAATAGAGGGCAGAGAAATAGGCCCATTTGGTGGCCGGTTTTCAAAGGGCCCTGCAGTAGGCACAGGCTAAGCCGTGTATAAAAGGCCTCCCTGCCGCCGCCGCCTCAATTGCTTACGGCCATGCCACTCTGAACACGCCCGATCTCGTCCGATCTCGGAAGCTAAGCAGGGTCGGGCCTGGTTAGTACTTGGATGGGAGACCGCCTGGGAATACCAGGTGCTGTAAGCTTTTTCATCTTTCTAGGCAGCAGAGGGCGCTGCTCCCTCTCCGGGGGAGACAGGGGGCCTCGAACAACAGTGCTGGCCAGCGGCAGTGCAGTCACTTTTGCAGAGGAAGTACAAGGACGACATCACGTCCCGTGTGCCAGCAACAGCTGGCTTTCCCTCGGGGAGGCTGCAAACTTATCACAGCATGCATTTGTGTCCCTGCCGTCGCTGAACAGCGCAAATGTAGGGGAGAGAAAAGACTGCGGCCTTGCTCCCGGTGAGCACAACGGCTGAGGGCGTCAATGATAATAGAGGGCAGAGAAATAGGCCCATTTGGTGGCCGGTTTTCAAAGGGCCCTGCAGTAGGCACAGGCTAAGCCGTGTATAAAAGGCCTCCCTGCCGCCGCCTCAATTGCTTACGGCCATACCACTCTGAACACGCCCGATCTCGTCCGATCTCGGAAGCTAAGCAGGGTCGGGCCTGGTTAGTACTTGCATGGGAGACCGCCTGGGAATACCAGGTGCTGTAAGCTTTTTCATCTTTCTAGGCAGCAGAGGGCGCTGCTCCCTCTCCGGGGGAGACAGGGGGCCTCGAACAACAGTGCTGGCCAGCGGCAGTGCAGTCACTTTTGCAGAGGAAGTACAAGGACGACATCACGTCCCGTGTGCCAGCAACAGCTGGCTTTCCCTCGGGGAGGCTGCAAACTTATCACAGCATGCATTTGTGTCCCTGCCGTCGCTGAACAGCGCAAATGTAGGGGAGAGAAAAGACTGCGGCCTTGCTCCCGGTGAGCACAACGGCTGAGGGCGTCAATGATAATAGAGGGCAGAGAAATAGGCCCATTTGGTGGCCGGTTTTCAAAGGGCCCTGCAGTAGGCACAGGCTAAGCCGTGTATAAAAGGCCTCCCTGCCGCCGCCGCCTCAATTGCTTACGGCCATACCACTCTGAACACGCCCGATCTCGTCCGATCTCGGAAGCTAAGCAGGGTCGGGCCTGGTTAGTACTTGGATGGGAGACCGCCTGGGAATACCAGGTGCTGTAAGCTTTTTCATCTTTCTAGGCAGCAGAGGGCGCTGCTCCCTCTCCGGGGGAGACAGGGGGCCTCCAACAACAGTGCTGGCCAGCGGCAGTGCAGTCACTTTTGCAGAGGAAGTACAAGGACGACATCACGTCCCGTGTGCCAGCAACAGCTGGCTTTCCCTCGGGGAGGCTGCAAACTTATCACAGCATGCATTTGTGTCCCTGCCGTCGCTGAACAGCGCAAATGTAGGGGAGAGAAAAGACTGCGGCCTTGCTCCCGGTGAGCACAACGGCTGAGGGCGTCAATGATAATAGAGGGCAGAGAAATAGGCCCATTTGGTGGCCGGTTTTCAAAGGGCCCTGCAGTAGGCACAGGCTAAGCCGTGTATAAAAGGCCTCCCTGCCGCCGCCGCCTCAATTGCTTACGGCCATGCCACTCTGAACACGCCCGATCTCGTCCGATCTCGGAAGCTAAGCAGGGTCGGGCCTGGTTAGTACTTGGATGGGAGACCGCCTGGGAATACCAGGTGCTGTAAGCTTTTTCATCTTTCTAGGCAGCAGAGGGCGCTGCTCCCTCTCCGGGGGAGACAGGGGGCCTCGAACAACAGTGCTGGCCAGCGGCAGTGCAGTCACTTTTGCAGAGGAAGTACAAGGACGACATCACGTCCCGTGTGCCAGCAACAGCTGGCTTTCCCTCGGGGAGGCTGCAAACTTATCACAGCATGCATTTGTGTCCCTGCCGTCGCTGAACAGCGCAAATGTAGGGGAGAGAAAAGACTGCGGCCTTGCTCCCGGTGAGCACAACGGCTGAGGGCGTCAATGATAATAGAGGGCAGAGAAATAGGCCCATTTGGTGGCCGGTTTTCAAAGGGCCCTGCAGTAGGCACAGGCTAAGCCGTGTATAAAAGGCCTCCCTGCCGCCGCCTCAATTGCTTACGGCCATACCACTCTGAACACGCCCGATCTCGTCCGATCTCGGAAGCTAAGCAGGGTCGGGCCTGGTTAGTACTTGCATGGGAGACCGCCTGGGAATACCAGGTGCTGTAATCTTTTTCATCTTTCTAGGCAGCAGAGGGCGCTGCTCCCTCTCCGGGGGAGACAGGGGGCCTCGAACAACAGTGCTGGCCAGCGGCAGTGCAGTCACTTTTGCAGAGGAAGTACAAGGACGACATCACGTCCCGTGTGCCAGCAACAGCTGGCTTTCCCTCGGGGAGGCTGCAAACTTATCACAGCATGCATTTGTGTCCCTGCCGTCGCTGAACAGCGCAAATGTAGGGGAGAGAAAAGACTGCGGCCTTGCTCCCGGTGAGCACAACGGCTGAGGGCGTCAATGATAATAGAGGGCAGAGAAATAGGCCCATTTGGTGGCCGGTTTTCAAAGGGCCCTGCAGTAGGCACAGGCTAAGCCGTGTATAAAAGGCCTCCCTGCCGCCGCCGCCTCAATTGCTTACGGCCATACCACTCTGAACACGCCCGATCTCGTCCGATCTCGGAAGCTAAGCAGGGTCGGGCCTGGTTAGTACTTGGATGGGAGACCGCCTGGGAATACCAGGTGCTGTAAGCTTTTTCATCTTTCTAGGCAGCAGAGGGCGCTGCTCCCTCTCCGGGGGAGACAGGGGGCCTCGAACAACAGTGCTGGCCAGCGGCAGTGCAGTCACTTTTGCAGAGGAAGTACAAGGACGACATCACGTCCCGTGTGCCAGCAACAGCTGGCTTTCCCTCGGGGAGGCTGCAAACTTATCACAGCATGCATTTGTGTCCCTGCCGTCGCTGAACAGCGCAAATGTAGGGGAGAGAAAAGACTGCGGCCTTGCTCCCGGTGAGCACAACGGCTGAGGGCGTCAATGATAATAGAGGGCAGAGAAATAGGCCCATTTGGTGGCCGCTTTTCAAAGGGCCCTGCAGTAGGCACAGGCTAAGCCGTGTATAAAAGGCCTCCCTGCCGCCGCCGCCTCAATTGCTTACGGCCATGCCACTCTGAACACGCCCGATCTCGTCCGATCTCGGAAGCTAAGCAGGGTCGGGCCTGGTTAGTACTTGGATGGGAGACCGCCTGGGAATACCAGGTGCTGTAAGCTTTTTCATCTTTCTAGGCAGCAGAGGGCGCTGCTCCCTCTCCGGGGGAGACAGGGGGCCTCGAACAACAGTGCTGGCCAGCGGCAGTGCAGTCACTTTTGCAGAGGAAGTACAAGGACGACATCACGTCCCGTGTGCCAGCAACAGCTGGCTTTCCCTCGGGGAGGCTGCAAACTTATCACAGCATGCATTTGTGTCCCTGCCGTCGCTGAACAGCGCAAATGTAGGGGAGAGAAAAGACTGCGGCCTTGCTCCCGGTGAGCACAACGGCTGAGGGCGTCAATGATAATAGAGGGCAGAGAAATAGGCCCATTTGGTGGCCGGTTTTCAAAGGGCCCTGCAGTAGGCACAGGCTAAGCCGTGTATAAAAGGCCTCCCTGCCGCCGCCTCAATTGCTTACGGCCATACCACTCTGAACACGCCCGATCTCGTCCGATCTCGGAAGCTAAGCAGGGTCGGGCCTGGTTAGTACTTGCATGGGAGACCGCCTGGGAATACCAGGTGCTGTAAGCTTTTTCATCTTTCTAGGCAGCAGAGGGCGCTGCTCCCTCTCCGGGGGAGACAGGGGGCCTCGAACAACAGTGCTGGCCAGCGGCAGTGCAGTCACTTTTGCAGAGGAAGTACAAGGACGACATCACGTCCCGTGTGCCAGCAACAGCTGGCTTTCCCTCGGGGAGGCTGCAAACTTATCACAGCATGCATTTGTGTCCCTGCCGTCGCTGAACAGCGCAAATGTAGGGGAGAGAAAAGACTGCGGCCTTGCTCCCGGTGAGCACAACGGCTGAGGGCGTCAATGATAATAGAGGGCAGAGAAATAGGCCCATTTGGTGGCCGGTTTTCAAAGGGCCCTGCAGTAGGCACAGGCTAAGCCGTGTATAAAAGGCCTCCCTGCCGCCGCCGCCTCAATTGCTTACGGCCATTCCACTCTGAACACGCCCGATCTCGTCCGATCTCGGAAGCTAAGCAGGGTCGGGCCTGGTTAGTACTTGGATGGGAGACCGCCTGGGAATACCAGGTGCTGTAAGCTTTTTCATCTTTCTAGGCAGCAGAGGGCGCTGCTCCCTCTCCGGGGGAGACAGGGGGCCTCGAACAACAGTGCTGGCCAGCGGCAGTGCAGTCACTTTTGCAGAGGAAGTACAAGGACGACATCACGTCCCGTGTGCCAGCAACAGCTGGCTTTCCCTCGGGGAGGCTGCAAACTTATCACAGCATGCATTTGTGTCCCTGCCGTCGCTGAACAGCGCAAATGTAGGGGAGAGAAAAGACTGCGGCCTTGCTCCCGGTGAGCACAACGGCTGAGGGCGTCAATGATAATAGAGGGCAGAGAAATAGGCCCATTTGGTGGCCGCTTTTCAAAGGGCCCTGCAGTAGGCACAGGCTAAGCCGTGTATAAAAGGCCTCCCTGCCGCCGCCGCCTCAATTGCTTACGGCCATTCCACTCTGAACACGCCCGATCTCGTCCGATCTCGGAAGCTAAGCAGGGTCGGGCCTGCTTAGTACTTGGATGGGAGACCGCCTGGGAATACCAGGTGCTGTAAGCTTTTTCATCTTTCTAGGCAGCAGAGGGCGCTGCTCCCTCTCCGGGGGAGACAGGGGGCCTCGAACAACAGTGCTGGCCAGCGGCAGTGCAGTCACTTTTGCAGAGGAAGTACAAGGACGACATCACGTCCCGTGTGCCAGCAACAGCTGGCTTTCCCTCGGGGAGGCTGCAAACTTATCACAGCATGAATTTGTGTCCCTGCCGTCGCTGAACAGCGCAAATGTAGGGGAGAGAAAAGACTGCGGCCTTGCTCCCGGTGAGCACAAAGGCTGAGGGCGTCAATGATAATAGAGGGCAGAGAAATAGGCCCATTTGGTGGCCGGTTTTCAAAGGGCCCTGCAGTAGGCACAGGCTAAGCCGTGTATAAAAGGCCTCCCTGCCGCCGCCGCCTCAATTGCTTACGGCCATACCACTCTGAACACGCCCGATCTCGTCCGATCTCGGAAGCTAAGCAGGGTCGGGCCTGGTTAGTACTTGGATGGGAGACCGCCTGGGAATACCAGGTGCTGTAAGCTTTTTCATCTTTCTAGGCAGCAGAGGGCGCTGCTCCCTCTCCGGGGGAGACAGGGGGCCTCCAACAACAGTGCTGGCCAGCGGCAGTGCAGTCACTTTTGCAGAGGAAGTACAAGGACGACATCACGTCCCGTGTGCCAGCAACAGCTGGCTTTCCCTCGGGGAGGCTGCAAACTTATCACAGCATGCATTTGTGTCCCTGCCGTCGCTGAACAGCGCAAATGTAGGGGAGAGAAAAGACTGCTGCCTTGCTCCCGGTGAGCACAACGGCTGAGGGCGTCAATGATAATAGAGGGCAGAGAAATAGGCCCATTTGGTGGCCGGTTTTCAAAGGGCCCTGCAGTAGGCACAGGCTAAGCCGTGTATAAAAGGCCTCCCTGCCGCCGCCGCCTCAATTGCTTACGGCCATACCACTCTGAACACGCCCGATCTCGTCCGATCTCGGAAGCTAAGCAGGGTCGGGCCTGGTTAGTACTTGGATGGGAGACCGCCTGGGAATACCAGGTGCTGTAAGCTTTTTCATCTTTCTAGGCAGCAGAGGGCGCTGCTCCCTCTCCGGGGGAGACAGGGGGCCTCGAACAACAGTGCTGGCCAGCGGCAGTGCAGTCACTTTTGCAGAGGAAGTACAAGGACGACATCACGTCCCGTGTGCCAGCAACAGCTGGCTTTCCCTCGGGGAGGCTGCAAACTTATCACAGCATGCATTTGTGTCCCTGCCGTCGCTGAACAGCGCAAATGTAGGGGAGAGAAAAGACTGCGGCCTTGCTACCGGTGAGCACAACGGCTGAGGGCGTCAATGATAATAGAGGGCAGAGAAATAGGCCCATTTGGTGGCCGGTTTTCAAAGGGCCCTGCAGTAGGCACAGGCTAAGCCGTGTATAAAAGGCCTCCCTGCCGCCGCCGCCTCAATTGCTTACGGCCATTCCACTCTGAACACGCCCGATCTCGTCCGATCTCGGAAGCTAAGCAGGGTCGGGCCTGGTTAGTACTTGGATGGGAGACCGCCTGGGAATACCAGGTGCTGTAAGCTTTTTCATCTTTCTAGGCAGCAGAGGGCGCTGCTCCCTCTCCGGGGGAGACAGGGGGCCTCGAACAACAGTGCTGGCCAGCGGCAGTGCAGTCACTTTTGCAGAGGAAGTACAAGGACGACATCACGTCCCGTGTGCCAGCAACAGCTGGCTTTCCCTCGGGGAGGCTGCAAACTTATCACAGCATGCATTTGTGTCCCTGCCGTCGCTGAACAGCGCAAATGTAGGGGAGAGAAAAGACTGCGGCCTTGCTCCCGGTGAGCACAACGGCTGAGGGCGTCAATGATAATAGAGGGCAGAGAAATAGGCCCATTTGGTGGCCGGTTTTCAAAGGGCCCTGCAGTAGGCACAGGCTAAGCCGTGTATAAAAGGCCTCCCTGCCGCCGCCGCCTCAATTGCTTACGGCCATTCCACTCTGAACACGCCCGATCTCGTCCGATCTCGGAAGCTAAGCAGGGTCGGGCCTGGTTAGTACTTGGATGGGAGACCGCCTGGGAATACCAGGTGCTGTAAGCTTTTTCATCTTTCTAGGCAGCAGAGGGCGCTGCTCCCTCTCCGGGGGAGACAGGGGGCCTCGAACAACAGTGCTGGCCAGCGGCAGTGCAGTCACTTTTGCAGAGGAAGTACAAGGACGACATCACGTCCCGTGTGCCAGCAACAGCTGGCTTTCCCTCGGGGAGGCTGCAAACTTATCACAGCATGCATTTGTGTCCCTGCCGTCGCTGAACAGCGCAAATGTAGGGGAGAGAAAAGACTGCGGCCTTGCTCCCGGTGAGCACAAAGGCTGAGGGCGTCAATGATAATAGAGGGCAGAGAAATAGGCCCATTTGGTGGCCGGTTTTCAAAGGGCCCTGCAGTAGGCACAGGCTAAGCCGTGTATAAAAGGCCTCCCTGCCGCCGCCGCCTCAATTGCTTACAGCCATACCACTCTGAACACGCCCGATCTCGTCCGATCTCGGAAGCTAAGCAGGGTCGGGCCTGGTTAGTACTTGGATGGGAGACCGCCTGGGAATACCAGGTGCTGTAAGCTTTTTCATCTTTCTAGGCAGCAGAGGGCGCTGCTCCCTCTCCGGGGGAGACAGGGGGCCTCGAACAACAGTGCTGGCCAGCGGCAGTGCAGTCACTTTTGCAGAGGAAGTACAAGGACGACATCACGTCCCGTGTGCCAGCAACAGCTGGCTTTCCCTCGGGGAGGCTGCAAACTTATCACAGCATGCATTTGTGTCCCTGCCGTCGCTGAACAGCGCAAATGTAGGGGAGAGAAAAGACTGTGGCCTTGCTCCCGGTGAGCACAACGGCTGAGGGCGTCAATGATAATAGAGGGCAGAGAAATAGGCCCATTTGGTGGCCGGTTTTCAAAGGGCCCTGCAGTAGGCACAGGCTAAGCCGTGTATAAAAGGCCTCCCTGCCGCCGCCGCCTCAATTGCTTACGGCCATTCCACTCTTAACACGCCCGATCTCGTCCGATCTCGGAAGCTAAGCAGGGTCGGGCCTGCTTAGTACTTGGATGGGAGACCGCCTGGGAATACCAGGTGCTGTAAGCTTTTTCATCTTTCTAGGCAGCAGAGGGCGCTGCTCCCTCTCCGGGGGAGACAGGGGGCCTCGAACAACAGTGCTGGCCAGCGGCAGTGCAGTCACTTTTGCAGAGGAAGTACAAGGACGACATCACGTCCCGTGTGCCAGCAACAGCTGGCTTTCCCTCGGGGAGGCTGCAAACTTATCACAGCATGCATTTGTGTCCCTGCCGTCGCTGAACAGCGCAAATGTAGGGGAGAGAAAAGACTGCGGCCTTGCTCCCGGTGAGCACAACGGCTGAGGGCGTCAATGATAATAGAGGGCAGAGAAATAGGCCCATTTGGTGGCCGGTTTTCAAAGGGCCCTGCAGTAGGCACAGGCTAAGCCGTGTATAAAAGGCCTCCCTGCCGCCGCCGCCTCAATTGCTTACGGCCATTCCACTCTGAACACGCCCGATCTCGTCCGATCTCGGAAGCTAAGCAGGGTCGGGCCTGGTTAGTACTTGGATGGGAGACCGCCTGGGAATACCAGGTGCTGTAAGCTTTTTCATCTTTCTAGGCAGCAGAGGGCGCTGCTCCCTCTCCGGGGGAGACAGGGGGCCTCGAACAACAGTGCTGGCCAGCGGCAGTGCAGTCACTTTTGCAGAGGAAGTACAAGGACGACATCACGTCCCGTGTGCCAGCAACAGCTGGCTTTCCCTCGGGGAGGCTGCAAACTTATCACAGCATGCATTTGTGTCCCTGCCGTCGCTGAACAGCGCAAATGTAGGGGAGAGAAAAGACTGCGGCCTTGCTCCCGGTGAGCACAAAGGCTGAGGGCGTCAATGATAATAGAGGGCAGAGAAATAGGCCCATTTGGTGGCCGCTTTTCAAAGGGCCCTGCAGTAGGCACAGGCTAAGCCGTGTATAAAAGGCCTCCCTGCCGCCGCCGCCTCAATTGCTTACGGCCATACCACTCTGAACACGCCCGATCTCGTCCGATCTCGGAAGCTAAGCAGGGTCGGGCCTGGTTAGTACTTGGATGGGAGACCGCCTGGGAATACCAGGTGCTGTAAGCTTTTTCATCTTTCTAGGCAGCAGAGGGCGCTGCTCCCTCTCCGGGGGAGACAGGGGGCCTCGAACAACAGTGCTGGCCAGCGGCAGTGCAGTCACTTTTGCAGAGGAAGTACAAGGACGACATCACGTCCCGTGTGCCAGCAACAGCTGGCTTTCCCTCGGGGAGGCTGCAAACTTATCACAGCATGCATTTGTGTCCCTGCCGTCGCTGAACAGCGCAAATGTAGGGGAGAGAAAAGACTGCGGCCTTGCTCCCGGTGAGCACAACGGCTGAGGGTGTCAATGATAATAGAGGGCAGAGAAATAGGCCCATTTGGTGGCCGGTTTTCAAAGGGCCCTGCAGTAGGCACAGGCTAAGCCGTGTATAAAAGGCCTCCCTGCCGCCGCCGCCTCAATTGCTTACGGCCATACCACTCTGAACACGCCCGATCTCGTCCGATCTCGGAAGCTAAGCAGGGTCGGGCCTGGTTAGTACTTGGATGGGAGACCGCCTGGGAATACCAGGTGCTGTAAGCTTTTTCATCTTTCTAGGCAGCAGAGGGCGCTGCTCCCTCTCCGGGGGAGACAGGGGGCCTCCAACAACAGTGCTGGCCAGCTGCAGTGCAGTCACTTTTGCAGAGGAAGTACAAGGACGACATCACGTCCCGTGTGCCAGCAACAGCTGGCTTTCCCTCGGGGAGCCTGCAAACTTATCACAGCATGCATTTGTGTCCCTGCCGTCGCTGAACAGCGCAAATGTAGGGGAGAGAAAAGACTGCGGCCTTGCTCCCGGTGAGCACAACGGCTGAGGGCGTCAATGATAATAGAGGGCAGAGAAATAGGCCCATTTGGTGGCCGGTTTTCAAAGGGCCCTGCAGTAGGCACAGGCTAAGCCGTGTATAAAAGGCCTCCCTGCCGCCGCCGCCTCAATTGCTTACGGCCATACCACTCTGAACACGCCCGATCTCGTCCGATCTCGGAAGCTAAGCAGGGTCGGGCCTGGTTAGTACTTGGATGGGAGACCGCCTGGGAATACCAGGTGCTGTAAGCTTTTTCATCTTTCTAGGCAGCAGAGGGCGCTGCTCCCTCTCCGGGGGAGACAGGGGGCCTCCAACAACAGTGCTGGCCAGCGGCAGTGCAGTCACTTTTGCAGAGGAAGTACAAGGACAACATCACGTCCCGTGTGCCAGCAACAGCTGGCTTTCCCTCGGGGAGGCTGCAAACTTATCACAGCATGCATTTGTGTCCCTGCCGTCGCTGAACAGCGCAAATGTAGGGGAGAGAAAAGACTGCGGCCTTGCTCCCGGTGAGCACAACGGCTGAGGGCGTCAATGATAATAGAGGGCAGAGAAATAGGCCCATTTGGTGGCCGGTTTTCAAAGGGCCCTGCAGTAGGCACAGGCTAAGCCGTGTATAAAAGGCCTCCCTGCCGCCGCCGCCTCAATTGCTTACGACCATACCACTCTGAACACGCCCGATCTCGTCCGATCTCGGAAGCTAAGCAGGGTCGGGCCTGGTTAGTACTTGGATGGGAGACCGCTTGGGAATACCAGGTGCTGTAAGCTTTTTCATCTTTCTAGGCAGCAGAGGGCGCTGCTCCCTCTCCGGGGGAGACAGGGGGCCTCCAACAACAGTGCTGGCCAGCGGCAGTGCAGTCACTTTTGCAGAGGAAGTACAAGGACGACATCACGTCCCGTGTGCCAGCAACAGCTGGCTTTCCCTCGGGGAGGCTGCAAACTTATCACAGCATGCATTTGTGTCCCTGCCGTCGCTGAACAGCGCAAATGTAGGGGAGAGAAAAGACTGCGGCCTTGCTCCCGGTGAGCACAACGGCTGAGGGCGTCAATGATAATAGAGGGCAGAGAAATAGGCCCATTTGGTGGCCGGTTTTCAAAGGGCCCTGCAGTAGGCACAGGCTAAGCCGTGTATAAAAGGCCTCCCTGCCGCCGCCGCCTCAATTGCTTACGGCCATTCCACTCTGAACACGCCCGATCTCGTCCGATCTCGGAAGCTAAGCAGGGTCGGGCCTGGTTAGTACTTGGATGGGAGACCGCCTGGGAATACCAGGTGCTGTAAGCTTTTTCATCTTTCTAGGCAGCAGAGGGCGCTGCTCCCTCTCCGGGGGAGACAGGGGGCCTCCAACAACAGTGCTGGCCAGCGGCAGTGCAGTCACTTTTGCAGAGGAAGTACAAGGACGACATCACGTCCCGTGTGCCAGCAACAGCTGGCTTTCCCTCGGGGAGGCTGCAAACTTATCACAGCATGCATTTGTGTCCCTGCCGTCGCTGAACAGCGCAAATGCAGGGGAGAGAAAAGACTGCGGCCTTGCTCCCGGTGAGCACAACGGCTGAGGGCGTCAATGATAATAGAGGGCAGAGAAATAGGCCCATTTGGTGGCCGGTTTTCAAAGGGCCCTGCAGTAGGCACAGGCTAAGCCGTGTATAAAAGGCCTCCCTGCCGCCGCCTCAATTGCTTACGGCCATACCACTCTGAACACGCCCGATCTCGTCCGATCTCGGAAGCTAAGCAGGGTCGGGCCTGGTTAGTACTTGGATGGGAGACCGCCTGGGAATACCAGGTGCTGTAAGCTTTTTCATCTTTCTAGGCAGCAGAGGGCGCTGCTCCCTCTCCGGGGGAGACAGGGGGCCTCGAACAACAGTGCTGGCCAGCGGCAGTGCAGTCACTTTTGCAGATGAAGCACAAGGACGACATCACGTCCCGTGTGCCAGCAACAGCTGGCTTTCCCTCGGGGAGGCTGCAAACTTATCACAGCATGCATTTGTGTCCCTGCCGTCGCTGAACAGCGCAAATGTAGGGGAGAGAAAAGACTGCGGCCTTGCTCCCGGTGAGCACAAAGGCTGAGGGCGTCAATGATAATAGATGGCAGAGAAATAGGCCCATTTGGTGGCCGGTTTTCAAAGGGCCCTGCAGTAGGCACAGGCTAAGCCGTGTATAAAAGGCCTCCCTGCCGCCGCCGCCTCAATTGCTTACGGCCATACCACTCTGAACACGCCCGATCTCGTCCGATCTCGGAAGCTAAGCAGGGTCGGGCCTGGTTAGTACTTGGATGGGAGACCGCCTGGGAATACCAGGTGCTGTAAGCTTTTTCATCTTTCTAGGCAGCAGAGGGCGCTGCTCCCTCTCCGGGGGAGACAGGGGGCCTCGAACAACAGTGCTGGCCAGCGGCAGTGCAGTCACTTTTGCAGAGGAAGTACAAGGACGACATCACGTCCCGTGTGCCAGCAACAGCTGGCTTTCCCTCGGGGAGGCTGCAAACTTATCACAGCATGCATTTGTGTCCCTGCCGTCGCTGAACAGCGCAAATGTAGGGGAGAGAAAAGACTGCGGCCTTGCTCCCGGTGAGCACAACGGCTGAGGGCGTCAATGATAATAGAGGGCAGAGAAATAGGCCCATTTGGTGGCCGGTTTTCAAAGGGCCCTGCAGTAGGCACAGGCTAAGCCGTGTATAAAAGGCCTCCCTGCCGCCGCCGCCTCAATTGCTTACGGCCATACCACTCTGAACACGCCCGATCTCGTCCGATCTCGGAAGCTAAGCAGGGTCGGGCCTGGTTAGTACTTGGATGGGAGACCGCCTGGGAATACCAGGTGCTGTAAGCTTTTTCATCTTTCTAGGCAGCAGAGGGCGCTGCTCCCTCTCCGGGGGAGACAGGGGGCCTCCAACAACAGTGCTGGCCAGCTGCAGTGCAGTCACTTTTGCAGAGGAAGTACAAGGACGACATCACGTCCCGTGTGCCAGCAACAGCTGGCTTTCCCTCGGGGAGCCTGCAAACTTATCACAGCATGCATTTGTGTCCCTGCCGTCGCTGAACAGCGCAAATGTAGGGGAGAGAAAAGACTGCGGCCTTGCTCCCGGTGAGCACAACGGCTGAGGGCGTCAATGATAATAGAGGGCAGAGAAATAGGCCCATTTGGTGGCCGGTTTTCAAAGGGCCCTGCAGTAGGCACAGGCTAAGCCGTGTATAAAAGGCCTCCCTGCCGCCTCCGCCTCAATTGCTTACGGCCATACCACTCTGAACACGCCCGATCTCGTCCGATCTCGGAAGCTAAGCAGGGTCGGGCCTGGTTAGTACTTGGATGGGAGACCGCCTGGGAATACCAGGTGCTGTAAGCTTTTTCATCTTTCTAGGCAGCAGAGGGCGCTGCTCCCTCTCCGGGGGAGACAGGGGGCCTCGAACAACAGTGCTGGCCAGCGGCAGTGCAGTCACTTTTGCAGAGGAAGCACAAGGACGACATCACGTCCCGTGTGCCAGCAACAGCTGGCTTTCCCTCGGGGAGGCTGCAAACTTATCACAGCATGCATTTGTGTCCCTGCCGTCGCTGAACAGCGCAAATGTAGGGGAGAGAAAAGACTGCGGCCTTGCTCCCGGTGAGCACAACGGCTGAGGGCGTCAATGATAATAGAGGGCAGAGAAATAGGCCCATTTGGTGGCCGGTTTTCAAAGGGCCCTGCAGTAGGCACAGGCTAAGCCGTGTATAAAAGGCCTCCCTGCCGCCGCTGCCTCAATTGCTTACGGCCATACCACTCTGAACACGCCCGATCTCGTCCGATCTCGGAAGCTAAGCAGGGTCGGGCCTGGTTAGTACTTGGATGGGAGACCGCCTGGGAATACCAGGTGCTGTAAGCTTTTTCATCTTTCTAGGCAGCAGAGGGCGCTGCTCCCTCTCCGGGGGAGACAGGGGGCCTCCAACAACAGTGCTGGCCAGCGGCAGTGCAGTCACTTTTGCAGAGGAAGTACAAGGACGACATCACGTCCCGTGTGCCAGCAACAGCTGGCTTTCCCTCGGGGAGGCTGCAAACTTATCACAGCATGCATTTGTGTCCCTGCCGTCGCTGAACAGCGCAAATGTAGGGGAGAGAAAAGACTGCGGC
>NC_136006.1:24393950-24396450 GCF_048128805.1 Centroberyx gerrardi | reverse complement strand
AAGTACAAGGACGACATCACGTCCCGTGTGCCAGCAACAGCTGGCTTTCCCTCGGGGAGGCTGCAAACTTATCACAGCATGCATTTGTGTCCCTGCCGTCGCTGAACAGCGCAAATGTAGGGGAGAGAAAAGACTGCGGCCTTGCTCCCGGTGAGCACAACGGCTGAGGGCGTCAATGATAATAGAGGGCAGAGAAATAGGCCCATTTGGTGGCCGGTTTTCAAAGGGCCCTGCAGTAGGCACAGGCTAAGCCGTGTATAAAAGGCCTCCCTGCCGCCGCCTCAATTGCTTACGGCCATACCACTCTGAACACGTCCGATCTCGGAAGCTAAGCAGGGTCGGGCCTGGTTAGTACTTGGATGGGAGACCGCCTGGGAATACCAGGTGCTGTAAGCTTTTTCATCTTTCTAGGCAGCAGAGGGCGCTGCTCCCTCTCCGGGGGAGACAGGGGGCCTCCAACAACAGTGCTGGCCAGCGGCAGTGCAGTCACTTTTGCAGAGGAAGTACAAGGACAACATCACGTCCCGTGTGCCAGCAACAGCTGGCTTTCCCTCGGGGAGGCTGCAAACTTATCACAGCATGCATTTGTGTCCCTGCCGTCGCTGAACAGCGCAAATGTAGGGGAGAGAAAAGACTGCGGCCTTGCTCCCGGTGAGCACAACGGCTGAGGGCGTCAATGATAATAGAGGGCAGAGAAATAGGCCCATTTGGTGGCCGGTTTTCAAAGGGCCCTGCAGTAGGCACAGGCTAAGCCGTGTATAAAAGGCCTCCCTGCCGCCGCCGCCTCAATTGCTTACGACCATACCACTCTGAACACGCCCGATCTCGTCCGATCTCGGAAGCTAAGCAGGGTCGGGCCTGGTTAGTACTTGGATGGGAGACCGCTTGGGAATACCAGGTGCTGTAAGCTTTTTCATCTTTCTAGGCAGCAGAGGGCGCTGCTCCCTCTCCGGGGGAGACAGGGGGCCTCCAACAACAGTGCTGGCCAGCGGCAGTGCAGTCACTTTTGCAGAGGAAGTACAAGGACGACATCACGTCCCGTGTGCCAGCAACAGCTGGCTTTCCCTCGGGGAGGCTGCAAACTTATCACAGCATGCATTTGTGTCCCTGCCGTCGCTGAACAGCGCAAATGTAGGGGAGAGAAAAGACTGCGGCCTTGCTCCCGGTGAGCACAACGGCTGAGGGCGTCAATGATAATAGAGGGCAGAGAAATAGGCCCATTTGGTGGCCGGTTTTCAAAGGGCCCTGCAGTAGGCACTGGCTAAGCCGTGTATAAAAGGCCTCCCTGCCGCCGCTGCGTCAATTGCTTACGGCCATACCACTCTGAACACGCCCGATCTCGTCCGATCTCGGAAGCTAAGCAGGGTCGGGCCTGGTTAGTACTTGGATGGGAGACCGCCTGGGAATACCAGGTGCTGTAAGCTTTTTCATCTTTCTAGGCAGCAGAGGGCGCTGCTCCCTCTCCGGGGGAGACAGGGGGCCTCCAACAACAGTGCTGGCCAGCGGCAGTGCAGTCACTTTTGCAGAGGAAGTACAAGGACGACATCACGTCCCGTGTGCCAGCAACAGCTGGCTTTCCCTCGGGGAGGCTGCAAACTTATCACAGCATGCATTTGTGTCCCTGCCGTCGCTGAACAGCGCAAATGTAGGGGAGAGAAAAGACTGCGGCCTTGCTCCCGGTGAGCACAACGGCTGAGGGCGTCAATGATAATAGAGGGCAGAGAAATAGGCCCATTTGGTGGCCGGTTTTCAAAGGGCCCTGCAGTAGGCACAGGCTAAGCCGTGTATAAAAGGCCTCCCTGCCGCCGCCGCCTCAATTGCTTACGGCCATACCACTCTGAACACGCCCGATCTCGTCCGATCTCGGATGCTAAGCAGGGTCGGGCCTGGTTAGTACTTGGATGGGAGACCGCCTGGGAATACCAGGTGCTGTAAGCTTTTTCATCTTTCTAGGCAGCAGAGGGCGCTGCTCCCTCTCCGGGGGAGACAGGGGGCCTCCAACAACAGTGCTGGCCAGCGGCAGTGCAGTCACTTTTGCAGAGGAAGTACAAGGACGACATCACGTCCCGTGTGCCAGCAACAGCTGGCTTTCCCTCGGGGAGGCTGCAAACTTATCACAGCATGCATTTGTGTCCCTGCCGTCGCTGAACAGCGCAAATGTAGGGGAGAGAAAAGACTGCGGCCTTGCTCCCGGTGAGCACAACGGCTGAGGGCGTCAATGATAATAGAGGGCAGAGAAATAGGCCCATTTGGTGGCCGGTTTTCAAAGGGCCCTGCAGTAGGCACAGGCTAAGCCGTGTATAAAAGGCCTCCCTGCCGCCTCCGCCTCAATTGCTTACGGCCATACCACTCTGAACACGCCCGATCTCGTCCGATCTCGGAAGCTAAGCAGGGTCGGGCCTGGTTAGTACTTGGATGGGAGACCGCCTGGGAATACCAGGTGCTGTAAGCTTTTTCATCTTTCTAGGCAGCAGAGGGCGCTGCTCCCTCTCCGGGGGAG
>NC_136006.1:24363950-24388950 GCF_048128805.1 Centroberyx gerrardi | reverse complement strand
CCGATCTCGTCCGATCTCGGAAGCTAAGCAGGGTCGGGCCTGGTTAGTACTTGGATGGGAGACCGCCTGGGAATACCAGGTGCTGTAAGCTTTTTCATCTTTCTAGGCAGCAGAGGGCGCTGCTCCCTCTCCGGGGGAGACAGGGGGCCTCCAACAACAGTGCTGGCCAGCGGCAGTGCAGTCACTTTTGCAGAGGAAGTACAAGGACGACATCACGTCCCGTGTGCCAGCAACAGCTGGCTTTCCCTCGGGGAGGCTGCAAACTTATCACAGCATGCATTTGTGTCCCTGCCGTCGCTGAACAGCGCAAATGTAGGGGAGAGAAAAGACTGCGGCCTTGCTCCCGGTGAGCACAACGGCTGAGGGCGTCAATGATAATAGAGGGCAGAGAAATAGGCCCATTTGGTGGCCGGTTTTCAAAGGGCCCTGCAGTAGGCACAGGCTAAGCCGTGTATAAAAGGCCTCCCTGCCGCCGCCGCCTCAATTGCTTACGGCCATACCACTCTGAACACGCCCGATCTCGTCCGATCTCGGAAGCTAAGCAGGGTCGGGCCTGGTTAGTACTTGGATGGGAGACCGCCTGGGAATATCAGGTGCTGTAAGCTTTTTCATCTTTCTAGGCAGCAGAGGGCGCTGCTCCCTCTCCGGGGGAGACAGGGGGCCTCCAACAACAGTGCTGGCCAGCGGCAGTGCAGTCACTTTTGCAGAGGAAGTACAAGGACGACATCACGTCCCGTGTGCCAGCAACAGCTGGCTTTCCCTCGGGGAGGCTGCAAACTTATCACAGCATGCATTTGTGTCCCTGCCGTCGCTGAACAGCGCAAATGTAGGGGAGAGAAAAGACTGCGGCCTTGCTCCCGGTGAGCACAACGGCTGAGGGCGTCAATGATAATAGAGGGCAGAGAAATAGGCCCATTTGGTGGCCGGTTTTCAAAGGGCCCTGCAGTAGGCACAGGCTAAGCCGTGTATAAAAGGCCTCCCTGCCGCCGCCGCCTCAATTGCTTACGGCCATACCACTCTGAACACGCCCGATCTCGTCCGATCTCGGAAGCTAAGCAGGGTCGGGCCTGGTTAGTACTTGGATGGGAGACCGCCTGGGAATACCAGGTGCTGTAAGCTTTTTCATCTTTCTAGGCAGCAGAGGGCGCTGCTCCCTCTCCGGGGGAGACAGGGGGCCTCCAACAACAGTGCTGGCCAGCGGCAGTGCAGTCACTTTTGCAGAGGAAGTACAAGGACGACATCACGTCCCGTGTGCCAGCAACAGCTGGCTTTCCCTCGGGGAGGCTGCAAACTTATCACAGCATGCATTTGTGTCCCTGCCGTCGCTCAACAGCGCAAATGTAGGGGAGAGAAAAGACTGCGGCCTTGCTCCCGGTGAGCACAACGGCTGAGGGCGTCAATGATAATAGAGGGCAGAGAAATAGGCCCATTTGGTGGCCGGTTTTCAAAGGGCCCTGCAGTAGGCACAGGCTAAGCCGTGTATAAAAGGCCTCCCTGCCGCCGCCGCCTCAATTGCTTACGGCCATACCACTCTGAACACGCCCGATCTCGTCCGATCTCGGAAGCTAAGCAGGGTCGGGCCTGGTTAGTACTTGGATGGGAGACCGCCTGGGAATACCAGGTGCTGTAAGCTTTTTCATCTTTCTAGGCAGCAGAGGGCGCTGCTCCCTCTCCGGGGGAGACAGGGGGCCTCCAACAACAGTGCTGGCCAGCGGCAGTGCAGTCACTTTTGCAGAGGAAGTACAAGGACGACATCACGTCCCGTGTGCCAGCAACAGCTGGCTTTCCCTCGGGGAGGCTGCAAACTTATCACAGCATGCATTTGTGTCCCTGCCGTCGCTGAACAGCGCAAATGTAGGGGAGAGAAAAGACTGCGGCCTTGCTCCCGGTGAGCACAACGGCTGAGGGCGTCAATGATAATAGAGGGCAGAGAAATAGGCCCATTTGGTGGCCGGTTTTCAAAGGGCCCTGCAGTAGGCACAGGCTAAGCCGTGTATAAAAGGCCTCCCTGCCGCCGCCGCCTCAATTGCTTACGGCCATACCACTCTGAACACGCCCGATCTCGTCCGATCTCGGAAGCTAAGCAGGGTCGGGCCTGGTTAGTACTTGGATGGGAGACCGCCTGGGAATACCAGGTGCTGTAAGCTTTTTCATCTTTCTAGGCAGCAGAGGGCGCTGCTCCCTCTCCGGGGGAGACAGGGGGCCTCCAACAACAGTGCTGGCCAGCGGCAGTGCAGTCACTTTTGCAGAGGAAGTACAAGGACGACATCACGTCCCGTGTGCCAGCAACAGCTGGCTTTCCCTCGGGGAGGCTGCAAACTTATCACAGCATGCATTTGTGTCCCTGCCGTCGCTGAACAGCGCAAATGTAGGGGAGAGAAAAGACTGCGGCCTTGCTCCCGGTGAGCACAACGGCTGAGGGCGTCAATGATAATAGAGGGCAGAGAAATAGGCCCATTTGGTGGCCGGTTTTCAAAGGGCCCTGCAGTAGGCACAGGCTAAGCCGTGTATAAAAGGCCTCCCTGCCGCCGCCGCCTCAATTGCTTACGGCCATACCACTCTGAACACGCCCGATCTCGTCCGATCTCGGAAGCTAAGCAGGGTCGGGCCTGGTTAGTACTTGGATGGGAGACCGCCTGGGAATACCAGGTGCTGTAAGCTTTTTCATCTTTCTAGGCAGCAGAGGGCGCTGCTCCCTCTCCGGGGGAGACAGGGGGCCTCCAACAACAGTGCTGGCCAGCGGCAGTGCAGTCACTTTTGCAGAGGAAGTACAAGGACGACATCACGTCCCGTGTGCCAGCAACAGCTGGCTTTCCCTCGGGGAGGCTGCAAACTTATCACAGCATGCATTTGTGTCCCTGCCGTCGCTGAACAGCGCAAATGTAGGGGAGAGAAAAGACTGCGGCCTTGCTCCCGGTGAGCACAACGGCTGAGGGCGTCAATGATAATAGAGGGCAGAGAAATAGGCCCATTTGGTGGCCGGTTTTCAAAGGGCCCTGCAGTAGGCACAGGCTAAGCCGTGTATAAAAGGCCTCCCTGCCGCCGCCGCCTCAATTGCTTACGGCCATACCACTCTGAACACGCCCGATCTCGTCCGATCTCGGAAGCTAAGCAGGGTCGGGCCTGGTTAGTACTTGGATGGGAGACCGCCTGGGAATACCAGGTGCTGTAAGCTTTTTCATCTTTCTAGGCAGCAGAGGGCGCTGCTCCCTCTCCGGGGGAGACAGGGGGCCTCCAACAACAGTGCTGGCCAGCGGCAGTGCAGTCACTTTTGCAGAGGAAGTACAAGGACGACATCACGTCCCGTGTGCCAGCAACAGCTGGCTTTCCCTCGGGGAGGCTGCAAACTTATCACAGCATGCATTTGTGTCCCTGCCGTCGCTGAACAGCGCAAATGTAGGGGAGAGAAAAGACTGCGGCCTTGCTCCCGGTGAGCACAACGGCTGAGGGCGTCAATGATAATAGAGGGCAGAGAAATAGGCCCATTTGGTGGCCGGTTTTCAAAGGGCCCTGCAGTAGGCACAGGCTAAGCCGTGTATAAAAGGCCTCCCTGCCGCCGCCGTCTCAATTGCTTACGGCCATACCACTCTGAACACGCCCGATCTCGTCCGATCTCGGAAGCTAAGCAGGGTCGGGCCTGGTTAGTACTTGGATGGGAGACCGCCTGGGAATACCAGGTGCTGTAAGCTTTTTCATCTTTCTAGGCAGCAGAGGGCGCTGCTCCCTCTCCGGGGGAGACAGGGGGCCTCCAACAACAGTGCTGGCCAGCGGCAGTGCAGTCACTTTTGCAGAGGAAGTACAAGGACGACATCACGTCCCGTGTGCCAGCAACAGCTGGCTTTCCCTCGGGGAGGCTGCAAACTTATCACAGCATGCATTTGTGTCCCTGCCGTCGCTGAACAGCGCAAATGTAGGGGAGAGAAAAGACTGCGGCCTTGCTCCCGGTGAGCACAACGGCTGAGGGCGTCAATGATAATAGAGGGCAGAGAAATAGGCCCATTTGGTGGCCGGTTTTCAAAGGGCCCTGCAGTCGGCACAGGCTAAGCCGTGTATAAAAGGCCTCCCTGCCGCCGCCGCCTCAATTGCTTACGGCCATACCACTCTGAACACGCCCGATCTCGTCCGATCTCGGAAGCTAAGCAGGGTCGGGCCTGGTTAGTACTTGGATGGGAGACCGCCTGGGAATACCAGGTGCTGTAAGCTTTTTCATCTTTCTAGGCAGCAGAGGGCGCTGCTCCCTCTCCGGGGGAGACAGGGGGCCTCGAACAACAGTGCTGGCCAGCGGCAGTGCAGTCACTTTTGCAGAGGAAGTACAAGGACGACATCACGTCCCGTGTGCCAGCAACAGCTGGCTTTCCCTCGGGGAGGCTGCAAACTTATCACAGCATGCATTTGTGTCCCTGCCGTCGCTGAACAGCGCAAATGTAGGGGAGAGAAAAGACTGCGGCCTTGCTCCCGGTGAGCACAACGGCTGAGGGCGTCAATGATAATAGAGGGCAGAGAAATAGGCCCATTTGGTGGCCGGTTTTCAAAGGGCCCTGCAGTAGGCACAGGCTAAGCCGTGTATAAAAGGCCTCCCTGCCGCCGCCGCCTCAATTGCTTACGGCCATACCACTCTGAACACGCCCGATCTCGTCCGATCTCGGAAGCTAAGCAGGGTCGGGCCTGGTTAGTACTTGGATGGGAGACCGCCTGGGAATACCAGGTGCTGTAAGCTTTTTCATCTTTCTAGGCAGCAGAGGGCGCTGCTCCCTCTCCGGGGGAGACAGGGGGCCTCCAACAACAGTGCTGGCCAGCGGCAGTGCAGTCACTTTTGCAGAGGAAGTACAAGGACGACATCACGTCCCGTGTGCCAGCAACAGCTGGCTTTCCCTCAGGGAGGCTGCAAACTTATCACAGCATGCATTTGTGTCCCTGCCGTCGCTGAACAGCGCAAATGTAGGGGAGAGAAAAGACTGCGGCCTTGCTCCCGGTGAGCACAACGGCTGAGGGCGTCAATGATAATAGAGGGCAGAGAAATAGGCCCATTTGGTGGCCGGTTTTCAAAGGGCCCTGCAGTAGGCACAGGCTAAGCCGTGTATAAAAGGCCTCCCTGCCGCCGCCGCCTCAATTGCTTACGGCCATACCACTCTGAACACGCCCGATCTCGTCCGATCTCGGAAGCTAAGCAGGGTCGGGCCTGGTTAGTACTTGGATGGGAGACCGCCTGGGAATACCAGGTGCTGTAAGCTTTTTCATCTTTCTAGGCAGCAGAGGGCGCTGCTCCCTCTCCGGGGGAGACAGGGGGCCTCCAACAACAGTGCTGGCCAGCGGCAGTGCAGTCACTTTTGCAGAGGAAGTACAAGGACGACATCACGTCCCGTGTGCCAGCAACAGCTGGCTTTCCCTCGGGGAGGCTGCAAACTTATCACAGCATGCATTTGTGTCCCTGCCGTCGCTGAACAGCGCAAATGTAGGGGAGAGAAAAGACTGCGGCCTTGCTCCCGGTGAGCACAACGGCTGAGGGCGTCAATGATAATAGAGGGCAGAGAAATAGGCCCATTTGGTGGCCGTTTTTCAAAGGGCCCTGCAGTAGGCACAGGCTAAGCCGTGTATAAAAGGCCTCCCTGCCGCCGCCGCCTCAATTGCTTACGGCCATACCACTCTGAACACGCCCGATCTCGTCCGATCTCGGAAGCTAAGCAGGGTCGGGCCTGGTTAGTACTTGGATGGGAGACCGCCTGGGAATACCAGGTGCTGTAAGCTTTTTCATCTTTCTAGGCAGCAGAGGGCGCTGCTCCCTCTCCGGGGGAGACAGGGGGCCTCCAACAACAGTGCTGGCCAGCGGCAGTGCAGTCACTTTTGCAGAGGAAGTACAAGGACGACATCACGTCCCGTGTGCCAGCAACAGCTGGCTTTCCCTCGGGGAGGCTGCAAACTTATCACAGCATGCATTTGTGTCCCTGCCGTCGCTGAACAGCGCAAATGTAGGGGAGAGAAAAGACTGCGGCCTTGCTCCCGGTGAGCACAACGGCTGAGGGCGTCAATGATAATAGAGGGCAGAGAAATAGGCCCATTTGGTGGCCGGTTTTCAAAGGGCCCTGCAGTAGGCACAGGCTAAGCCGTGTATAAAAGGAATCCCTGCCGCCGCCGCCTCAATTGCTTACGGCCATACCACTCTGAACACGCCCGATCTCGTCCGATCTCGGAAGCTAAGCAGGGTCGGGCCTGGTTAGTACTTGGATGGGAGACCGCCTGGGAATACCAGGTGCTGTAAGCTTTTTCATCTTTCTAGGCAGCAGAGGGCGCTGCTCCCTCTCCGGGGGAGACAGGGGGCCTCCAACAACAGTGCTGGCCAGCGGCAGTGCAGTCACTTTTGCAGAGGAAGTACAAGGACGACATCACGTCCCGTGTGCCAGCAACAGCTGGCTTTCCCTCGGGGAGGCTGCAAACTTATCACAGCATGCATTTGTGTCCCTGCCGTCGCTGAACAGCGCAAATGTAGGGGAGAGAAAAGACTGCGGCCTTGCTCCCGGTGAGCACAACGGCTGAGGGCGTCAATGATAATAGAGGGCAGAGAAATAGGCCCATTTGGTGGCCGGTTTTCAAAGGGCCCTGCAGCAGGCACAGGCTAAGCCGTGTATAAAAGGCCTCCCTGCCGCCGCCGCCTCAATTGCTTACGGCCATTCCACTCTGAACACGTCCGATCTCGTCCGATCTCGGAAGCTAAGCAGGGTCGGGCCTGGTTAGTACTTGGATGGGAGACCGCCTGGGAATACCAGGTGCTGTAAGCTTTTTCATCTTTCGAGGCAGCAGAGGGCGCTGCTCCCTCTCCGGGGGAGACAGGGGGCCTCCAACAACAGTGCTGGCCAGCGGCAGTGCAGTCACTTTTGCAGAGGAAGTACAAGGACGACATCACGTCCCGTGTGCCAGCAACAGCTGGCTTTCCCTCGGGGAGGCTGCAAACTTATCACAGCATGCATTTGTGTCCCTGCCGTCGCTGAACAGCGCAAATGTAGGGGAGAGAAAAGACTGCGGCCTTGCTCCCGGTGAGCACAACGGCTGAGGGCGTCAATGATAATAGAGGGCAGAGAAATAGGCCCATTTGGTGGCCGGTTTTCAAAGGGCCCTGCAGTAGGCACAGGCTAAGCCGTGTATAAAAGGCCTCCCTGCCGCCGCCGCCTCAATTGCTTACGGCCATACCACTCTGAACACGCCCGATCTCGTCCGATCTCGGAAGCTAAGCAGGGTCGGGCCTGGTTAGTACTTGGATGGGAGACCGCCTGGGAATACCAGGTGCTGTAAGCTTTTTCATCTTTCTAGGCAGCAGAGGGCGCTGCTCCCTCTCCGGGGGAGACAGGGGGCCTCCAACAACAGTGCTGGCCAGCGGCAGTGCAGTCACTTTTGCAGAGGAAGTACAAGGACGACATCACGTCCCGTGTGCCAGCAACAGCTGGCTTTCCCTCGGGGAGGCTGCAAACTTATCACAGCATGCATTTGTGTCCCTGCCGTCGCTGAACAGCGCAAATGTAGGGGAGAGAAAAGACTGCGGCCTTGCTCCCGGTGAGCACAACGGCTGAGGGCGTCAATGATAATAGAGGGCAGAGAAATAGGCCCATTTGGTGGCCGGTTTTCAAAGGGCCCTGCAGTAGGCACAGGCTAAGCCGTGTATAAAAGGCCTCCCTGCCGCCGCCGCCTCAATTGCTTACGGCCATACCACTCTGAACACGCCCGATCTCGTCCGATCTCGGAAGCTAAGCAGGGTCGGGCCTGGTTAGTACTTGGATGGGAGACCGCCTGGGAATACCAGGTGCTGTAAGCTTTTTCATCTTTCTAGGCAGCAGAGGGCGCTGCTCCCTCTCCGGGGGAGACAGGGGGCCTCCAACAACAGTGCTGGCCAGCGGCAGTGCAGTCACTTTTGCAGAGGAAGTACAAGGACGACATCACGTCCCGTGTGCCAGCAACAGCTGGCTTTCCCTCGGGGAGGCTGCAAACTTATCACAGCATGCATTTGTGTCCCTGCCGTCGCTGAACAGCGCAAATGTAGGGGAGAGAAAAGACTGCGGCCTTGCTCCCGGTGAGCACAACGGCTGAGGGCGTCAATGATAATAGAGGGCAGAGAAATAGGCCCATTTGGTGGCCGGTTTTCAAAGGGCCCTGCAGTAGGCACAGGCTAAGCCGTGTATAAAAGGCCTCCCTGCCGCCGCCGCCTCAATTGCTTACGGCCATACCACTCTGAACACGCCCGATCTCGTCCGATCTCGGAAGCTAAGCAGGGTCGGGCCTGGTTAGTACTTGGATGGGAGACCGCCTGGGAATACCAGGTGCTGTAAGCTTTTTCATCTTTCTAGGCAGCAGAGGGCGCTGCTCCCTCTCCGGGGGAGACAGGGGGCCTCCAACAACAGTGCTGGCCAGCGGCAGTGCAGTCACTTTTGCAGAGGAAGTACAAGGACGACATCACGTCCCGTGTGCCAGCAACAGCTGGCTTTCCCTCGGGGAGGCTGCAAACTTATCACAGCATGCATTTGTGTCCCTGCCGTCGCTGAACAGCGCAAATGTAGGGGAGAGAAAAGACTGCGGCCTTGCTCCCGGTGAGCACAACGGCTGAGGGCGTCAATGATAATAGAGGGCAGAGAAATAGGCCCATTTGGTGGCCGGTTTTCAAAGGGCCCTGCAGTAGGCACAGGCTAAGCCGTGTATAAAAGGCCTCCCTGCCGCCGCCGCCTCAATTGCTTACGGCCATACCACTCTGAACACGCCCGATCTCGTCCGATCTCGGAAGCTAAGCAGGGTCGGGCCTGGTTAGTACTTGGATGGGAGACCGCCTGGGAATACCAGGTGCTGTAAGCTTTTTCATCTTTCTAGGCAGCAGAGGGCGCTGCTCCCTCTCCGGGGGAGACAGGGGGCCTCCAACAACAGTGCTGGCCAGCGGCAGTGCAGTCACTTTTGCAGAGGAAGTACAAGGACGACATCACGTCCCGTGTGCCAGCAACAGCTGGCTTTCCCTCGGGGAGGCTGCAAACTTATCACAGCATGCATTTGTGTCCCTGCCGTCGCTGAACAGCGCAAATGTAGGGGAGAGAAAAGACTGCGGCCTTGCTCCCGGTGAGCACAACGGCTGAGGGCGTCAATGATAATAGAGGGCAGAGAAATAGGCCCATTTGGTGGCCGGTTTTCAAAGGGCCCTGCAGTAGGCACAGGCTAAGCCGTGTATAAAAGGCCTCCCTGCCGCCGCCGCCTAAATTGCTTACGGCCATACCACTCTGAACACGCCCGATCTCGTCCGATCTCGGAAGCTAAGCAGGGTCGGGCCTGGTTAGTACTTGGATGGGAGACCGCCTGGGAATACCAGGTGCTGTAAGCTTTTTCATCTTTCTAGGCAGCAGAGGGCGCTGCTCCCTCTCCGGGGGAGACAGGGGGCCTCCAACAACAGTGCTGGCCAGCGGCAGTGCAGTCACTTTTGCAGAGGAAGTACAAGGACGACATCACGTCCCGTGTGCCAGCAACAGCTGGCTTTCCCTCGGGGAGGCTGCAAACTTATCACAGCATGCATTTGTGTCCCTGCCGTCGCTGAACAGCGCAAATGTAGGGGAGAGAAAAGACTGCGGCCTTGCTCCCGGTGAGCACAACGGCTGAGGGCGTCAATGATAATAGAGGGCAGAGAAATAGGCCCATTTGGTGGCCGGTTTTCAAAGGGCCCTGCAGTAGGCACAGGCTAAGCCGTGTATAAAAGGCCTCCCTGCCGCCGCCGCCTCAATTGCTTACGGCCATACCACTCTGAACACGCCCGATCTCGTCCGATCTCGGAAGCTAAGCAGGGTCGGGCCTGGTTAGTACTTGGATGGGAGACCGCCTGGGAATACCAGGTGCTGTAAGCTTTTTCATCTTTCTAGGCAGCAGAGGGCGCTGCTCCCTCTCCGGGGGAGACAGGGGGCCTCCAACAACAGTGCTGGCCAGCGGCAGTGCAGTCACTTTTGCAGAGGAAGTACAAGGACGACATCACGTCCCGTGTGCCAGCAACAGCTGGCTTTCCCTCGGGGAGGCTGCAAACTTATCACAGCATGCATTTGTGTCCCTGCCGTCGC
Organism: Centroberyx gerrardi; assembly: GCF_048128805.1. Lineage (NCBI taxonomy): Eukaryota > Metazoa > Chordata > Actinopteri > Beryciformes > Berycidae > Centroberyx > Centroberyx gerrardi. Next base: position 24,378,886 of record NC_136006.1, on the reverse strand, counting down.
TGAACAGCGCAAATGTAGGGGAGAGAAAAGACTGCGGCCTTGCTCCCGGTGAGCACAACGGCTGAGGGCGTCAATGATAATAGAGGGCAGAGAAATAGGCCCATTTGGTGGCCGGTTTTCAAAGGGCCCTGCAGTAGGCACAGGCTAAGCCGTGTATAAAAGGCCTCCCTGCCGCCGCCGCCTCAATTGCTTACGGCCATACCACTCTGAACACGCCCGATCTCGTCCGATCTCGGAAGCTAAGCAGGGTCGGGCCTGGTTAGTACTTGGATGGGAGACCGCCTGGGAATACCAGGTGCTGTAAGCTTTTTCATCTTTCTAGGCAGCAGAGGGCGCTGCTCCCTCTCCGGGGGAGACAGGGGGCCTCCAACAACAGTGCTGGCCAGCGGCAGTGCAGTCACTTTTGCAGAGGAAGTACAAGGACGACATCACGTCCCGTGTGCCAGCAACAGCTGGCTTTCCCTCGGGGAGGCTGCAAACTTATCACAGCATGCATTTGTGTCCCTGCCGTCGCTGAACAGCGCAAATGTAGGGGAGAGAAAAGACTGCGGCCTTGCTCCCGGTGAGCACAACGGCTGAGGGCGTCAATGATAATAGAGGGCAGAGAAATAGGCCCATTTGGTGGCCGGTTTTCAAAGGGCCCTGCAGTAGGCACAGGCTAAGCCGTGTATAAAAGGCCTCCCTGCCGCCGCCGCCTCAATTGCTTACGGCCATACCACTCTGAACACGCCCGATCTCGTCCGATCTCGGAAGCTAAGCAGGGTCGGGCCTGGTTAGTACTTGGATGGGAGACCGCCTGGGAATACCAGGTGCTGTAAGCTTTTTCATCTTTCTAGGCAGCAGAGGGCGCTGCTCCCTCTCCGGGGGAGACAGGGGGCCTCCAACAACAGTGCTGGCCAGCGGCAGTGCAGTCACTTTTGCAGAGGAAGTACAAGGACGACATCACGTCCCGTGTGCCAGCAACAGCTGGCTTTCCCTCGGGGAGGCTGCAAACTTATCACAGCATGCATTTGTGTCCCTGCCGTCGCTGAACAGCGCAAATGTAGGGGAGAGAAAAGACTGCGGCCTTGCTCCCGGTGAGCACAACGGCTGAGGGCGTCAATGATAATAGAGGGCAGAGAAATAGGCCCATTTGGTGGCCGGTTTTCAAAGGGCCCTGCAGTAGGCACAGGCTAAGCCGTGTATAAAAGGCCTCCCTGCCGCCGCCGCCTCAATTGCTTACGGCCATACCACTCTGAACACGCCCGATCTCGTCCGATCTCGGAAGCTAAGCAGGGTCGGGCCTGGTTAGTACTTGGATGGGAGACCGCCTGGGAATACCAGGTGCTGTAAGCTTTTTCATCTTTCTAGGCAGCAGAGGGCGCTGCTCCCTCTCCGGGGGAGACAGGGGGCCTCCAACAACAGTGCTGGCCAGCGGCAGTGCAGTCACTTTTGCAGAGGAAGTACAAGGACGACATCACGTCCCGTGTGCCAGCAACAGCTGGCTTTCCCTCGGGGAGGCTGCAAACTTATCACAGCATGCATTTGTGTCCCTGCCGTCGCTGAACAGCGCAAATGTAGGGGAGAGAAAAGACTGCGGCCTTGCTCCCGGTGAGCACAACGGCTGAGGGCGTCAATGATAATAGAGGGCAGAGAAATAGGCCCATTTGGTGGCCGGTTTTCAAAGGGCCCTGCAGTAGGCACAGGCTAAGCCGTGTATAAAAGGCCTCCCTGCCGCCGCCGCCTCAATTGCTTACGGCCATACCACTCTGAACACGCCCGATCTCGTCCGATCTCGGAAGCTAAGCAGGGTCGGGCCTGGTTAGTACTTGGATGGGAGACCGCCTGGGAATACCAGGTGCTGTAAGCTTTTTCATCTTTCTAGGCAGCAGAGGGCGCTGCTCCCTCTCCGGGGGAGACAGGGGGCCTCCAACAACAGTGCTGGCCAGCGGCAGTGCAGTCACTTTTGCAGAGGAAGTACAAGGACGACATCACGTCCCGTGTGCCAGCAACAGCTGGCTTTCCCTCGGGGAGGCTGCAAACTTATCACAGCATGCATTTGTGTCCCTGCCGTCGCTGAACAGCGCAAATGTAGGGGAGAGAAAAGACTGCGGCCTTGCTCCCGGTGAGCACAACGGCTGAGGGCGTCAATGATAATAGAGGGCAGAGAAATAGGCCCATTTGGTGGCCGGTTTTCAAAGGGCCCTGCAGTAGGCACAGGCTAAGCCGTGTATAAAAGGCCTCCCTGCCGCCGCCGCCTCAATTGCTTACGGCCATACCACTCTGAACACGCCCGATCTCGTCCGATCTCGGAAGCTAAGCAGGGTCGGGCCTGGTTAGTACTTGGATGGGAGACCGCCTGGGAATACCAGGTGCTGTAAGCTTTTTCATCTTTCTAGGCAGCAGAGGGCGCTGCTCCCTCTCCGGGGGAGACAGGGGGCCTCCAACAACAGTGCTGGCCAGCGGCAGTGCAGTCACTTTTGCAGAGGAAGTACAAGGACGACATCACGTCCCGTGTGCCAGCAACAGCTGGCTTTCCCTCGGGGAGGCTGCAAACTTATCACAGCATGCATTTGTGTCCCTGCCGTCGCTGAACAGCGCAAATGTAGGGGAGAGAAAAGACTGCGGCCTTGCTCCCGGTGAGCACAACGGCTGAGGGCGTCAATGATAATAGAGGGCAGAGAAATAGGCCCATTTGGTGGCCGGTTTTCAAAGGGCCCTGCAGTAGGCACAGGCTAAGCCGTGTATAAAAGGCCTCCCTGCCGCCGCCGCCTCAATTGCTTACGGCCATACCACTCTGAACACGCCCGATCTCGGAAGCTAAGCAGGGTCGGGCCTGGTTAGTACTTGGATGGGAGACCGCCTGGGAATACCAGGTGCTGTAAGCTTTTTCATCTTTCTAGGCAGCAGAGGGCGCTGCTCCCTCTCCGGGGGAGACAGGGGGCCTCCAACAACAGTGCTGGCCAGCGGCAGTGCAGTCACTTTTGCAGAGGAAGTACAAGGACGACATCACGTCCCGTGTGCCAGCAACAGCTGGCTTTCCCTCGGGGAGGCTGCAAACTTATCACAGCATGCATTTGTGTCCCTGCCGTCGCTGAACAGCGCAAATGTAGGGGAGAGAAAAGACTGCGGCCTTGCTCCCGGTGAGCACAACGGCTGAGGGCGTCAATGATAATAGAGGGCAGAGAAATAGGCCCATTTGGTGGCCGGTTTTCAAAGGGCCCTGCAGTAGGCACAGGCTAAGCCGTGTATAAAAGGCCTCCCTGCCGCCGCCGCCTCAATTGCTTACGGCCATACCACTCTGAACACGCCCGATCTCGTCCGATCTCGGAAGCTAAGCAGGGTCGGGCCTGGTTAGTACTTGGATGGGAGACCGCCTGGGAATACCAGGTGCTGTAAGCTTTTTCATCTTTCTAGGCAGCAGAGGGCGCTGCTCCCTCTCCGGGGGAGACAGGGGGCCTCCAACAACAGTGCTGGCCAGCGGCAGTGCAGTCACTTTTGCAGAGGAAGTACAAGGACGACATCACGTCCCGTGTGCCAGCAACAGCTGGCTTTCCCTCGGGGAGGCTGCAAACTTATCACAGCATGCATTTGTGTCCCTGCCGTCGCTGAACAGCGCAAATGTAGGGGAGAGAAAAGACTGCGGCCTTGCTCCCGGTGAGCACAACGGCTGAGGGCGTCAATGATAATAGAGGGCAGAGAAATAGGCCCATTTGGTGGCCGGTTTTCAAAGGGCCCTGCAGTAGGCACAGGCTAAGCCGTGTATAAAAGGCCTCCCTGCCGCCGCCGCCTCAATTGCTTACGGCCATACCACTCTGAACACGCCCGATCTCGTCCGATCTCGGAAGCTAAGCAGGGTCGGGCCTGGTTAGTACTTGGATGGGAGACCGCCTGGGAATACCAGGTGCTGTAAGCTTTTTCATCTTTCTAGGCAGCAGAGGGCGCTGCTCCCTCTCCGGGGGAGACAGGGGGCCTCCAACAACAGTGCTGGCCAGCGGCAGTGCAGTCACTTTTGCAGAGGAAGTACAAGGACGACATCACGTCCCGTGTGCCAGCAACAGCTAGCTTTCCCTCGGGGAGGCTGCAAACTTATCACAGCATGCATTTGTGTCCCTGCCGTCGCTGAACAGCGCAAATGTAGGGGAGAGAAAAGACTGCGGCCTTGCTCCCGGTGAGCACAACGGCTGAGGGCGTCAATGATAATAGAGGGCAGAGAAATAGGCCCATTTGGTGGCCGGTTTTCAAAGGGCCCTGCAGTAGGCACAGGCTAAGCCGTGTATAAAAGGCCTCCCTGCCGCCGCCGCCTCAATTGCTTACGGCCATACCACTCTGAACACGCCCGATCTCGTCCGATCTCGGAAGCTAAGCAGGGTCGGGCCTGGTTAGTACTTGGATGGGAGACCGCCTGGGAATACCAGGTGCTGTAAGCTTTTTCATCTTTCTAGGCAGCAGAGGGCGCTGCTCCCTCTCCGGGGGAGACAGGGGGCCTCCAACAACAGTGCTGGCCAGCGGCAGTGCAGTCACTTTTGCAGAGGAAGTACAAGGACGACATCACGTCCCGTGTGCCAGCAACAGCTGGCTTTCCCTCGGGGAGGCTGCAAACTTATCACAGCATGCATTTGTGTCCCTGCCGTCGCTGAACAGCGCAAATGTAGGGGAGAGAAAAGACTGCGGCCTTGCTCCCGGTGAGCACAACGGCTGAGGGCGTCAATGATAATAGAGGGCAGAGAAATAGGCCCATTTGGTGGCCGGTTTTCAAAGGGCCCTGCAGTAGGCACAGGCTAAGCCGTGTATAAAAGGCCTCCCTGCCGCCGCCGCCTCAATTGCTTACGGCCATACCACTCTGAACACGCCCGATCTCGTCCGATCTCGGAAGCTAAGCAGGGTCGGGCCTGGTTAGTACTTGGATGGGAGACCGCTTGGGAATACCAGGTGCTGTAAGCTTTTTCATCTTTCTAGGCAGCAGAGGGCGCTGCTCCCTCTCCGGGGGAGACAGGGGGCCTCCAACAACAGTGCTGGCCAGCGGCAGTGCAGTCACTTTTGCAGAGGAAGTACAAGGACGACATCACGTCCCGTGTGCCAGCAACAGCTGGCTTTCCCTCGGGGAGGCTGCAAACTTATCACAGCATGCATTTGTGTCCCTGCCGTCGCTGAACAGCGCAAATGTAGGGGAGAGAAAAGACTGCGGCCTTGCTCCCGGTGAGCACAACGGCTGAGGGCGTCAATGATAATAGAGGGCAGAGAAATAGGCCCATTTGGTGGCCGGTTTTCAAAGGGCCCTGCAGTAGGCACAGGCTAAGCCGTGTATAAAAGGCCTCCCTGCCGCCGCCGCCTCAATTGCTTACGGCCATACCACTCTGAACACGCCCGATCTCGTCCGATCTCGGAAGCTAAGCAGGGTCGGGCCTGGTTAGTACTTGGATGGGAGACCGCCTGGGAATACCAGGTGCTGTAAGCTTTTTCATCTTTCTAGGCAGCAGAGGGCGCTGCTCCCTCTCCGGGGGAGACAGGGGGCCTCCAACAACAGTGCTGGCCAGCGGCAGTGCAGTCACTTTTGCAGAGGAAGTACAAGGACGACATCACGTCCCGTGTGCCAGCAACAGCTGGCTTTCCCTCGGGGAGGCTGCAAACTTATCACAGCATGCATTTGTGTCCCTGCCGTCGCTGAACAGCGCAAATGTAGGGGAGAGAAAAGACTGCGGCCTTGCTCCCGGTGAGCACAACGGCTGAGGGCGTCAATGATAATAGAGGGCAGAGAAATAGGCCCATTTGGTGGCCGGTTTTCAAAGGGCCCTGCAGTAGGCACAGGCTAAGCCGTGTATAAAAGGCCTCCCTGCCGCCGCCGCCTCAATTGCTTACGGCCATACCACTCTGAACACGCCCGATCTCGTCCGATCTCGGAAGCTAAGCAGGGTCGGGCCTGGTTAGTACTTGGATGGGAGACCGCCTGGGAATACCAGGTGCTGTAAGCTTTTTCATCTTTCTAGGCAGCAGAGGGCGCTGCTCCCTCTCCGGGGGAGACAGGGGGCCTCCAACAACAGTGCTGGCCAGCGGCAGTGCAGTCACTTTTGCAGAGGAAGTACAAGGACGACATCACGTCCCGTGTGCCAGCAACAGCTGGCTTTCCCTCGGGGAGGCTGCAAACTTATCACAGCATGCATTTGTGTCCCTGCCGTCGCTGAACAGCGCAAATGTAGGGGAGAGAAAAGACTGCGGCCTTGCTCCCGGTGAGCACAACGGCTGAGGGCGTCAATGATAATAGAGGGCAGAGAAATAGGCCCATTTGGTGGCCGGTTTTCAAAGGGCCCTGCAGTAGGCACAGGCTAAGCCGTGTATAAAAGGCCTCCCTGCCGCCGCCGCCTCAATTGCTTACGGCCATACCACTCTGAACACGCCCGATCTCGGAAGCTAAGCAGGGTCGGGCCTGGTTAGTACTTGGATGGGAGACCGCCTGGGAATACCAGGTGCTGTAAGCTTTTTCATCTTTCTAGGCAGCAGAGGGCGCTGCTCCCTCTCCGGGGGAGACAGGGGGCCTCCAACAACAGTGCTGGCCAGCGGCAGTGCAGTCACTTTTGCAGAGGAAGTACAAGGACGACATCACGTCCCGTGTGCCAGCAACAGCTGGCTTTCCCTCGGGGAGGCTGCAAACTTATCACAGCATGCATTTGTGTCCCTGCCGTCGCTGAACAGCGCAAATGTAGGGGAGAGAAAAGACTGCGGCCTTGCTCCCGGTGAGCACAACGGCTGAGGGCGTCAATGATAATAGAGGGCAGAGAAATAGGCCCATTTGGTGGCCGGTTTTCAAAGGGCCCTGCAGTAGGCACAGGCTAAGCCGTGTATAAAAGGCCTCCCTGCCGCCGCCTCAATTGCTTACGGCCATACCACTCTGAACACGCCCGATCTCGTCCGATCTCGAAAGCTAAGCAGGGTCGGGCCTGGTTAGTACTTGGATGGGAGACCGCCTGGGAATACCAGGTGCTGTAAGCTTTTTCATCTTTCTAGGCAGCAGAGGGCGCTGCTCCCTCTCCGGGGGAGACAGGGGGCCTCCAACAACAGTGCTGGCCAGCGGCAGTGCAGTCACTTTTGCAGAGGAAGTACAAGGACGACATCACGTCCCGTGTGCCAGCAACAGCTGGCTTTCCCTCGGGGAGGCTGCAAACTTATCACAGCATGCATTTGTGTCCCTGCCGTCGCTGAACAGCGCAAATGTAGGGGAGAGAAAAGACTGCGGCCTTGCTCCCGGTGAGCACAACGGCTGAGGGCGTCAATGATAATAGAGGGCAGAGAAATAGGCCCATTTGGTGGCCGGTTTTCAAAGGGCCCTGCAGTAGGCACAGGCTAAGCCGTGTATAAAAGGCCTCCCTGCCGCCGCCTCAATTGCTTACGGCCATACCACTCTGAACACGCCCGATCTCGTCCGATCTCGGAAGCTAAGCAGGGTCGGGCCTGGTTAGTACTTGGATGGGAGACCGCCTGGGAATACCAGGTGCTGTAAGCTTTTTCATCTTTCTAGGCAGCAGAGGGCGCTGCTCCCTCTCCGGGGGAGACAGGGGGCCTCCAACAACAGTGCTGGCCAGCGGCAGTGCAGTCACTTTTGCAGAGGAAGTACAAGGACGACATCACGTCCCGTGTGCCAGCAACAGCTGGCTTTCCCTCGGGGAGGCTGCAAACTTATCACAGCATGCATTTGTGTCCCTGCCGTCGCTGAACAGCGCAAATGTAGGGGAGAGAAAAGACTGCGGCCTTGCTCCCGGTGAGCACAACGGCTGAGGGCGTCAATGATAATAGAGGGCAGAGAAATAGGCCCATTTGGTGGCCGGTTTTCAAAAGGCCCTGCAGTAGGCACAGGCTAAGCCGTGTATAAAAGGCCTCCCTGCCGCCGCCTCAATTGCTTACGGCCATACCACTCTGAACACGCCCGATCTCGTCCGATCTCGGAAGCTAAGCAGGGTCGGGCCTGGTTAGTACTTGGATGGGAGACCGCCTGGGAATACCAGGTGCTGTAAGCTTTTTCATCATTCTAGGCAGCAGAGGGCGCTGCTCCCTCTCCGGGGGAGACAGGGGGCCTCGAACAACAGTGCTGGCCAGCGGCAGTGCAGTCACTTTTGCAGAGGAAGTACAAGGACGACATCACGTCCCGTGTGCCAGCAACAGCTGGCTTTCCCTCGGGGAGGCTGCAAACTTATCACAGCATGCATTTGTGTCCCTGCCGTCGCTGAACAGCGCAAATGTACGGGAGAGAAAAGACTGCGGCCTTGCTTCCGGTGAGCACAACGGCTGAGGGCGTCAATGATAATAGAGGGCAGAGAAATAGGCCCATTTGGTGGCCGGTTTTCAAAGGGCCCTGCAGCAGGCACAGGCTAAGCCGTGTATAAAAGGCCTCCCTGCCGCCGCCGCCTGAATTGCTTACGGCCATACCACTCTGAACACGCCCGATCTCGTCCGATCTCGGAAGCTAAGCAGGGTCGGGCCTGGTTAGTACTTGGATGGGAGACCGCCTGGGAATACCAGGTGCTGTAAGCTTTTTCATCTTTCTAGGCAGCAGAGGGCGCTGCTCCCTCTCCGGGGGAGACAGGGCGCCTCGAACAACAGTGCTGGCCAGCGGCAGTGCAGTCACTTTTGCAGAGGAAGTACAAGGACGACATCACGTCCCGTGTGCCAGCAACAGCTGGCTTTCCCTCGGGGAGGCTGCAAACTTATCACAGCATGCATTTGTGTCCCTGCCGTCGCTGAACAGCGCAAATGTAGGGGAGAGAAAAGACTGCGGCCTTGCTCCCGGTGAGCACAACGGCTGAGGGCGTCAATGATAATAGAGGGCAGAGAAATAGGCCCATTTGGTGGCTGGTTTTCAAAGGGCCCTGCAGTAGGCACAGGCTAAGCCGTGTATAAAAGGCCTCCCTGCCGCCGCCGCCTCAATTGCTTACGGCCATACCACTCTGAACACGCCCGATCTCGGAAGCTAAGCAGGGTCGGGCCTGGTTAGTACTTGGATGGGAGACCGCCTGGGAATACCAGGTGCTGTAAGCTTTTTCATCTTTCTAGGCAGCAGAGGGCGCTGCTCCCTCTCCGGGGGAGACAGGGGGCCTCCAACAACAGTGCTGGCCAGCGGCAGTGCAGTCACTTTTGCAGAGGAAGTACAAGGACGACATCACGTCCCGTGTGCCAGCAACAGCTGGCTTTCCCTCGGGGAGGCTGCAAACTTATCACAGCATGCATTTGTGTCCCTGCCGTCGCTGAACAGCGCAAATGTAGGGGAGAGAAAAGACTGCGGCCTTGCTCCCGGTGAGCACAACGGCTGAGGGCGTCAATGATAATAGAGGGCAGAGAAATAGGCCCATTTGGTGGCCGGTTTTCAAAGGGCCCTGCAGTAGGCACAGGCTAAGCCGTGTATAAAAGGCCTCCCTGCCGCCGCCTTAATTGCTTACGGCCATACCACTCTGAACACGCCCGATCTCGTCCGATCTCGGAAGCTAAGCAGGGTCGGGCCTGGTTAGTACTTGGATGGGAGACCGCCTGGGAATACCAGGTGCTGTAAGCTTTTTCATCTTTCTAGGCAGCAGAGGGCGCTGCTCCCTCTCCGGGGGAGACAGGGGGCCTCCAACAACAGTGCTGGCCAGCGGCAGTGCAGTCACTTTTGCAGAGGAAGTACAAGGACGACATCACGTCCCGTGTGCCAGCAACAGCTGGCTTTCCCTCGGGGAGGCTGCAAACTTATCACAGCATGCATTTGTGTCCCTGCCGTCGCTGAACAGCGCAAATGTAGGGGAGAGAAAAGACTGCGGCCTTGCTCCCGGTGAGCACAACGGCTGAGGGCGTCAATGATAATAGAGGGCAGAGAAATATGCCCATTTGGTGGCCGGTTTTCAAAGGGCCCTGCAGTAGGCACAGGCTAAGCCGTGTATAAAAGGCCTCCCTGCCGCCGCCTCAATTGCTTACGGCCATACCACTCTGAACACGCCCGATCTCGTCCGATCTCGGAAGCTAAGCAGGGTCGGGCCTGGTTAGTACTTGGATGGGAGACCGCCTGGGAATACCAGGTGCTGTAAGCTTTTTCATCTTTCTAGGCAGCAGAGGGCGCTGCTCCCTCTCCGGGGGAGACAGGGGGCCTCCAACAACAGTGCTGGCCAGCGGCAGTGCAGTCACTTTTGCAGAGGAAGTACAAGGACGACATCACGTCCCGTGTGCCAGCAACAGCTGGCTTTCCCTCGGGGAGGCTGCAAACTTATCACAGCATGCATTTGTGTCCCTGCCGTCGCTGAACAGCGCAAATGTAGGGGAGAGAAAAGACTGCGGCCTTGCTCCCGGTGAGCACAACGGCTGAGGGCGTCAATGATAATAGAGGGCAGAGAAATAGTCCCATTTGGTGGCCGGTTTTCAAAAGGCCCTGCAGTAGGCACAGGCTAAGCCGTGTATAAAAGGCCTCCCTGCCGCCGCCTCAATTGCTTACGGCCATACCACTCTGAACACGCCCGATCTCGTCCGATCTCGGAAGCTAAGCAGGGTCGGGCCTGGTTAGTACTTGGATGGGAGACCGCCTGGGAATACCAGGTGCTGTAAGCTTTTTCATCTTTCTAGGCAGCAGAGGGCGCTGCTCCCTCTCCGGGGGAGACAGGGGGCCTCCAACAACAGTGCTGGCCAGCGGCAGTGCAGTCACTTTTGCAGAGGAAGTACAAGGACGACATCACGTCCCGTGTGCCAGCAACAGCTGGCTTTCCCTCGGGGAGGCTGCAAACTTATCACAGCATGCATTTGTGTCCCTGCCGTCGCTGAACAGCGCAAATGTAGGGGAGAGAAAAGACTGCGGCCTTGCTCCCGGTGAGCACAACGGCTGAGGGCGTCAATGATAATAGAGGGCAGAGAAATAGGCCCATTTGGTGGCCGGTTTTCAAAAGGCCCTGCAGTAGGCACAGGCTAAGCCGTGTATAAAAGGCCTCCCTGCCGCCGCCTCAATTGCTTACGGCCATACCACTCTGAACACGCCCGATCTCGGAAGCTAAGCAGGGTCGGGCCTGGTTAGTACTTGGATGGGAGACCGCCTGGGAATACCAGGTGCTGTAAGCTTTTTCATCTTTCTAGGCAGCAGAGGGCGCTGCTCCCTCTCCGGGGGAGACAGGGGGCCTCCAACAACAGTGCTGGCCAGCGGCAGTGCAGTCACTTTTGCAGAGGAAGTACAAGGACGACATCACGTCCCGTGTGCCAGCAACAGCTGGCTTTCCCTCGGGGAGGCTGCAAACTTATCACAGCATGCATTTGTGTCCCTGCCGTCGCTGAACAGCGCAAATGTAGGGGAGAGAAAAGACTGCGGCCTTGCTCCCGGTGAGCACAACGGCTGAGGGCGTCAATGATAATAGAGGGCAGAGAAATAGGCCCATTTGGTGGCCGTTTTTCAAAGGGCCCTGCAATAGGCACAGGCTAAGCCGTGTATAAAAGGCCTCCCTGCCGCCGCCGCCTCAATTGCTTACGGCCATACCACTCTGAACACGCCCGATCTCGTCCGATCTCGGAAGCTAAGCAGGGTCGGGCCTGGTTAGTACTTGGATGGGAGACCGCCTGGGAATACCAGGTGCTGTAAGCTTTTTCATCTTTCTAGGCAGCAGAGGGCGCTGCTCCCTCTCCGGGGGAGACAGGGGGCCTCCAACAACAGTGCTGGCCAGCGGCAGTGCAGTCACTTTTGCAGAGGAAGTACAAGGACGACATCACGTCCCGTGTGCCAGCAACAGCTGGCTTTCCCTCGGGGAGTCTGCAAACTCATCACAGCATGCATTTGTGTCCCTGCCGTCGCTGAACAGCGCAAATGTAGGGGAGAGAAAAGACTGCGGCCTTGCTCCCGGTGAGCACAACGGCTGAGGGCGTCAATGATAATAGAGGGCAGAGAAATAGGCCCATTTGGTGGCCGGTTTTCAAAGGGCCCTGCAGTAGGCACAGGCTAAGCCGTGTATAAAAGGCCTCCCTGCCGCCGCCGCCTCAATTGCTTACGGCCATACCACTCTGAACACGCCCGATCTCGTCCGATCTCGGAAGCTAAGCAGGGTCGGGCCTGGTTAGTACTTGGATGGGAGACCGCCTGGGAATACCAGGTGCTGTAAGCTTTTTCATCTTTCTAGGCAGCAGAGGGCGCTGCTCCCTCTCCGGGGGAGACAGGGGGCCTCGAACAACAGTGCTGGCCAGCGGCAGTGCAGTCACTTTTGCAGAGGAAGTACAAGGACGACATCACGTCCCGTGTGCCAGCAACAGCTGGCTTTCCCTCGGGGAGGCTGCAAACTTATCACAGCATGCATTTGTGTCCCTGCCGTCGCTGAACAGCGCAAATGTAGGGGAGATAAAAGACTGCGGCCTTGCTCCCGGTGAGCACAACGGCTGAGGGCGTCAATGATAATAGAGGGCAGAGAAATAGGCCCATTTGGTGGCCGTTTTTCAAAGGGCCCTGCAGTAGGCACAGGCTAAGCCGTGTATAAAAGGCCTCCCTGCCGCCGCCGCCTCAATTGCTTACGGCCATACCACTCTGAACACGCCCGATCTCGTCCGATCTCGGAAGCTAAGCAGGGTCGGGCCTGGTTAGTACTTGGATGGGAGACCGCCTGGGAATACCAGGTGCTGTAAGCTTTTTCATCTTTCTAGGCAGCAGAGGGCGCTGCTCCCTCTCCGGGGGAGACAGGGGGCCTCGAACAACAGTGCTGGCCAGCGGCAGTGCAGTCACTTTTCCAGAGGAAGTACAAGGACGACATCACGTCCCGTGTGCCAGCAACAGCTGGCTTTCCCTCGGGGAGTCTGCAAACTTATCACAGCATGCATTTGTGTCCCTGCCGTCGCTGAACAGCGCAAATGTAGGGGAGAGAGAAGACTGCGGCCTTGCTCCCGGTGAGCACAACGGCTGAGGGCGTCAATGATAATAGAGGGCAGAGAAATAGGCCCATTTGGTGGCCGGTTTTCAAAGGGCCCTGTAGTAGGCACAGGCTAAGCCGTGTATAAAAGGCCTCCCTGCCGCCGCCGCCTCAATTGCTTACGGCCATACCACTCTGAACACGCCCGATCTCGTCCAATCTCGGAAGCTAAGCAGGGTCGGGCCTGGTTAGTACTTGGATGGGAGACCGCCTGGGAATACCAGGTGCTGTAAGCTTTTTCATCTTTCTAGGCAGCAGAGGGCGCTGCTCCCTCTCCGGGGGAGACAGGGGGCCTCCAACAACAGTGCTGGCCAGCGGCAGTGCAGTCACTTTTGCAGAGGAAGTACAAGGACGACATCACGTCCCGTGTGCCAGCAACAGCTGGCTTTCCCTCGGGGAGGCTGCAAACTTATCACAGCATGCATTTGTGTCCCTGCCGTCGCTGAACAGCGCAAATGTAGGGGAGAGAAAAGACTGCGGCCTTGCTCCCGGTGAGCACAACGGCTGAGGGCGTCAATGATAATAGAGGGCAGAGAAATAGGCCCATTTGGTGGCCGGTTTTCAAAGGGCCCTGCAGTAGGCACAGGCTAAGCCGTGTATAAAAGGCCTCCCTGCCGCCGCCGCCTCAATTGCTTACGGCCATACCACTCTGAACACGCCCGATCTCGTCCGATCTCGGAAGCTAAGCAGGGTCGGGCCTGGTTAGTACTTGGATGGGAGACCGCCTGGGAATACCAGGTGCTGTAAGCTTTTTCATCTTTCTAGGCAGCAGAGGGCGCTGCTCCCTCTCCGGGGGAGACAGGGGGCCTCCAACAACAGTGCTGGCCAGCGGCAGTGCAGTCACTTTTGCAGAGGAAGTACAAGGACGACATCACGTCCCGTGTGCCAGCAACAGCTGGCTTTCCCTCGGGGAGGCTGCAAACTTATCACAGCATGCATTTGTGTCCCTGCCGTCGCTGAACAGCGCAAATGTAGGGGAGAGAAAAGACTGCGGCCTTGCTCCCGGTGAGCACAACGGCTGAGGGCGTCAATGATAATAGAGGGCAGAGAAATAGGCCCATTTGGTGGCCGGTTTTCAAAGGGCCCTGCAGTAGGCACAGGCTAAGCCGTGTATAAAAGGCCTCCCTGCCGCCACTTCAATTGCTTACGGCCATACCACTCTGAACACGCCCGATCTCGTCCGATCTCGGAAGCTAAGCAGGGTCGGGCCTGGTTAGTACTTGGATGGGAGACCGCCTGGGAATACCAGGTGCTGTAAGCTTTTTCATCTTTCTAGGCAGCAGAGGGCGCTGCTCCCTCTCCGGGGGAGACAGGGGGCCTCCAACAACAGTGCTGGCCAGCGGCAGTGCAGTCACTTTTGCAGAGGAAGTACAAGGACGACATCACGTCCCGTGTGCCAGCAACAGCTGGCTTTCCCTCGGGGAGGCTGCAAACTTATCACAGCATGCATTTGTGTCCCTGCCGTCGCTGAACAGCGCAAATGTAGGGGAGAGAAAAGACTGCGGCCTTGCTCCCGGTGAGCACAACGGCTGAGGGCGTCAATGATAATAGAGGGCAGAGAAATAGGCCCATTTGGTGGCCGGTTTTCAAGGGGCCCTGCAGTAGGCACAGGCTAAGCCGTGTATAAAAGGCCTCCCTGCCGCGGCCTCAATTGCTTACGGCCATACCACTCTGAACACGCCCGATCTCGTCCGATCTCGGAAGCTAAGCAGGGTCGGGCCTGGTTAGTACTTGGATGGGAGACCGCCTGGGAATACCAGGTGCTGTAAGCTTTTTCATCTTTCTAGGCAGCAGAGGGCGCTGCTCCCTCTCCGGGGGAGACAGGGGGCCTCCAACAACAGTGCTGGCCAGCGGCAGTGCAGTCACTTTTGCAGAGGAAGTACAAGGACGACATCACGTCCCGTGTGCCAGCAACAGCTGGCTTTCCCTCGGGGAGGCTGCAAACTTATCACAGCATGCATTTGTGTCCCTGCCGTCGCTGAACAGCGCAAATGTAGGGGAGAGAAAAGACTGCGGCCTTGCTCCCGGTGAGCACAACGGCTGAGGGCGTCAATGATAATAGAGGGCAGAGAAATA
>NC_136006.1:24321450-24356450 GCF_048128805.1 Centroberyx gerrardi | reverse complement strand
TCACAGCATGCATTTGTGTCCCTGCCGTCGCTGAACAGCGCAAATGTAGGGGAGAGAAAAGACTGCGGCCTTGCTCCCGGTGAGCACAACGGCTGAGGGCGTCAATGATAATAGAGGGCAGAGAAATAGGCCCATTTGGTGGCCGGTTTTCAAAAGGCCATGCAGTAGGCACAGGCTAAGCCGTGTATAAAAGGCCTCCCTGCCGCCGCCTCAATTGCTTACGGCCATTCCACTCTGAACACGTCCATTCTCGGAAGCTAAGCAGGGTCGGGCCTGGTTAGTACTTGGATGGGAGACCGCCTGGGAATACCAGGTGCTGTAAGCTTTTTCATCTTTCTAGGCAGCAGAGGGCGCTGCTCCCTCTCCGGGGGAGACAGGGGGCCTCCAACAACAGTGCTGGCCAGCGGCAGTGCAGTCACTTTTGCAGAGGAAGTACAAGGACGACATCACGTCCCGTGTGCCAGCAACAGCTGGCTTTCCCTCGGGGAGGCTGCAAACTTATCACAGCATGCATTTGTGTCCCTGCCGTCGCTGAACAGCGCAAATGTAGGGGAGAGAAAAGACTGCGGCCTTGCTCCCGGTGAGCACAACGGCTGAGGGCGTCAATGATAATAGAGGGCAGAGAAATAGGCCCATTTGGTGGCCGGTTTTCAAAAGGCCCTGCAGTAGGCACAGGCTAAGCCGTGTATAAAAGGCCTCCCTGCCGCCGCCTCAATTGCTTACGGCCATACCACTCTGAACACGTCCGATCTCGGAAGCTAAGCAGGATCGGGCCTGGTTAGTACTTGGATGGGAGACCGCCTGGGAATACCAGGTGCTGTAAGCTTTTTCATCTTTCTAGGCAGCAGAGGGCGCTGCTCCCTCTCCGGGGGAGACAGGGGGCCTCCAACAACAGTGCTGGCCAGCGGCAGTGCAGTCACTTTTGCAGAGGAAGTACAAGGACGACATCACGTCCCGTGTGCCAGCAACAGCTGGCTTTCCCTCGGGGAGGCTGCAAACTTATCACAGCATGCATTTGTGTCCCTGCCGTCGCTGAACAGCGCAAATGTAGGGGAGAGAAAAGACTGCGGCCTTGCTCCCGGTGAGCACAACGGCTGAGGGCGTCAATGATAATAGAGGGCAGAGAAATAGGCCCATTTGGTGGCCGGTTTTCAAAAGGCCCTGCAGTAGGCACAGGCTAAGCCGTGTATAAAAGGCCTCCCTGCCGCCGCCTCAATTGCTTACGGCCATACCACTCTGAACACTCCCGATCTCGTCCGATCTCGGAAGCTAAGCAGGGTCGGGCCTGGTTAGTACTTGGATGGGAGACCGCCTGGGAATACCAGATGCTGTAAGCTTTTTCATCTTTCTAGGCAGCAGAGGGCGCTGCTCCCTCTCCGGGGGAGACAGGGGGCCTCGAACAACAGTGCTGGCCAGCGGCAGTGCAGTCACTTTTGCAGAGGAAGTACAAGGACGACATCACGTCCCGTGTGCCAGCAACAGCTGTCTTTCCCTCGGGGAGGCTGCAAACTTATCACAGCATGCATTTGTGTCCCTGCCGTCGCTGAACAGCGCAAATGTAGGGGAGAGAAAAGACTGCGGCCTTGCTCCCGGTGAGCACAACGGCTGAGGGCGTCAATGATAATAGAGGGCAGAGAAATAGGCCCATTTGGTGGCCGGTTTTCAAAGGGCCCTGCAGTAGGCACAGGCTAAGCCGTGTATAAAAGGCCTCCCTGCCGCCGCCTCAATTGCTTACGGCCATACCACTCTGAACACGTCCGTTCTCGGAAGCTAAGCAGGATCGGGCCTGGTTAGTACTTGGATGGGAGACCGCCTGGGAATACCAGGTGCTGTAAGCTTTTTCATCTTTCTAGGCAGCAGAGGGCGCTGCTCCCTCTCCGGGGGAGACAGGGGGCCTCCAACAACAGTGCTGGCCAGCGGCAGTGCAGTCACTTTTGCAGAGGAAGTACAAGGACGACATCACGTCCCGTGTGCCAGCAACAGCTGGCTTTCCCTCGGGGAGGCTGCAAACTTATCACAGCATGCATTTGTGTCCCTGCCGTCGCTGAACAGCGCAAATGTAGGGGAGAGAAAAGACTGCGGCCTTGCTCCCGGTGAGCACAACGGCTGAGGGCGTCAATGATAATAGAGGGCAGAGAAATAGGCCCATTTGGTGGCCGGTTTTCAAAAGGCCCTGCAGTAGGCACAGGCTAAGCCGTGTATAAAAGGCCTCCCTGCCGCCGCCTCAATTGCTTACGGCCATACCACTCTGAACACTCCCGATCTCGTCCGATCTCGGAAGCTAAGCAGGGTCGGGCCTGGTTAGTACTTGGATGGGAGACCGCCTGGGAATACCAGATGCTGTAAGCTTTTTCATCTTTCTAGGCAGCAGAGGGCGCTGCTCCCTCTCCGGGGGAGACAGGGGGCCTCGAACAACAGTGCTGGCCAGCGGCAGTGCAGTCACTTTTGCAGAGGAAGTACAAGGACGACATCACGTCCCGTGTGCCAGCAACAGCTGTCTTTCCCTCGGGGAGGCTGCAAACTTATCACAGCATGCATTTGTGTCCCTGCCGTCGCTGAACAGCGCAAATGTAGGGGAGAGAAAAGACTGCGGCCTTGCTCCCGGTGAGCACAACGGCTGAGGGCGTCAATGATAATAGAGGGCAGAGAAATAGGCCCATTTGGTGGCCGGTTTTCAAAGGGCCCTGCAGTAGGCACAGGCTAAGCCGTGTATAAAAGGCCTCCCTGCCGCCGCCTCAATTGCTTACGGCCATACCACTCTGAACACGCCCGATCTCGTCCGATCTCGGAAGCTAAGCAGGGTCGGGCCTGGTTAGTACTTGGATGGGAGACCGCCTGGGAATACCAGGTGCTGTAAGCTTTTTCATCTTTCTAGGCAGCAGAGGGCGCTGCTCCCTCTCCGGGGGAGACAGG
Source organism: Centroberyx gerrardi (assembly GCF_048128805.1). NCBI lineage: Eukaryota > Metazoa > Chordata > Actinopteri > Beryciformes > Berycidae > Centroberyx > Centroberyx gerrardi. The sequence continues at coordinate 24,353,537 of NC_136006.1, read as the reverse complement.
GGGCCTCCAACAACAGTGCTGGCCAGCGGCAGTGCAGTCACTTTTGCAGAGGAAGTACAAGGACGACATCACGTCCCGTGTGCCAGCAACAGCTGGCTTTCCCTCGGGGAGGCTGCAAACTTATCACAGCATGCATTTGTGTCCCTGCCGTCGCTGAACAGCGCAAATGTAGGGGAGAGAAAAGACTGCGGCCTTGCTCCCGGTGAGCACAACGGCTGAGGGCGTCTATGATAATAGAGGGCAGAGAAATAGGCCCATTTGGTGGCCGGTTTTCAAAAGGCCCTGCAGTAGGCACAGGCTAAGCCGTGTATAAAAGGCCTCCCTGCCGCCGCCTCAATTGCTTACGGCCATACCACTCTGAACACGCCCGATCTCGTCCGATCTCGGAAGCTAAGCAGGGTCGGGCCTGGTTAGTACTTGGATGGGAGACCGCCTGGGAATACCAGGTGCTGTAAGCTTTTTCATCTTTCTAGGCAGCAGAGGGCGCTGCTTCCTCTCCAGGGGAGACAGGGGGCCTCGAACAACAGTGCTGGCCAGCGGCAGTGCAGTCACTTTTGCAGAGGAAGTACAAGGACGACATCACGTCCCGTGTGCCAGCAACAGCTGGCTTTCCCTCTGGGAGGCTACAAACTTATCACAGCATGCATTTGTGTCCCTGCCGTCGCTGAACAGCGCAAATGTAGGGGAGAGAAAAGACTGCGGCCTTGCTCCCGGTGAGCACAACGGCTGAGGGCGTCAATGATAATAGAGGGCAGAGAAATAGGCCCATTTGGTGGCCGGTTTTCAAAAGGCCCTGCAGTAGGCACAGGCTAAGCCGTGTATAAAAGGCCTCCCTGCCGCCACCGCAATTGCTTACGGCCATACCACTCTGAACGCGCCCGATCTCGTCCGATCTCGGAAGCTAAGCAGGGTCGGGCCTGGTTAGTACTTGGATGGGAGACCGCCTGGGAATACCAGGTGCTGTAAGCTTTTTCATCTTTCCAGGCAGCAGAGGGCGCTGCTCCCTCTCCGGGGGAGACAGGGGGCCTCGAACAACAGTGCTGGCCAGCGGCAGTGCAGTCACTTTTGCAGAGGAAGTACAAGGACGACATCACGTCCCGTGTGCCAGCAACAGCTGGCTTTCCCTCGGGGAGGCTGCAAACTTATCACAGCATGCATTTGTGTCCCTGCCGTCGCTGAACAGCGCAAATGTAGGGGAGAGAAAAGACTGCGGCCTTGCTCCCGGTGAGCACAACGGCTGAGGGCGTCAATGATAATAGAGGGCAGAGAAATAGGCCCATTTGGTGGCCGGTTTTTAAAAGGCCCTGCAGTCGGCACAGGCTAAGCCGTGTATAAAAGGCCTCCCTGCCGCCGCCTCAATTGCTTACGGCCATACCACTCTGAACACGTCCGATCTCGGAAGCTAAGCAGGGTCGGGCCTGGTTAGTACTTGGATGGGAGACCGCCTGGGAATACCAGGTGCTGTAAGCTTTTTCATCTTTCTAGGCAGCAGAGGGCGCTGCTCCCTCTCCGGGGGAGACAGGGGGCCTCCAACAACAGTGCTGGCCAGCGGCAGTGCAGTCACTTTTGCAGAGGAAGTACAAGGACGACATCACGTCCCGTGTGCCAGCAACAGCTGGCTTTCTCTCGGGGAGGCTGCAAACTTATCACAGCATGCATTTGTGTCCCTGCCGTCGCTGAACAGCGCAAATGTAGGGGAGAGAAAAGACTGCGGCCTTGCTCCCGGTGAGCACAACGGCTGAGGGCGTCAATGATAATAGAGGGCAGAGAAATAGGCCCATTTGGTGGCCGGTTTTCAAAGGGCCCTGCAGTAGGCACAGGCTAAGCCGTGTATAAAAGGCCTCCCTGCCGCCGCCTCAATTGCTGACGGCCATACCACTCTGAACACGCCCGATCTCGTCCGATCTCGGAAGCTAAGCAGGGTCGGGCCTGGTTAGTACTTGGATGGGAGACCGCCTGGGAATACCAGGTGCTGTAAGCTTTTTCATCTTTCTAGGCAGCAGAGGGCGCTGCTCCCTCTCCGGGGGAGACAGGGGGCCTCCAACAACAGTGCTGGCCAGCGGCAGTGCAGTCACTTTTGCAGAGGAAGTACAAGGACGACATCACGTCCCGTGTGCCAGCAACAGCTGGCTTTCCCTCGGGGAGGCTGCAAACTTATCACAGCATGCATTTGTGTCCCTGCCGTCGCTGAACAGCGCAAATGTAGGGGAGAGAAAAGACTGCGGCCTTGCTCCCGGTGAGCACAACGGCTGAGGGCGTCAATGATAATAGAGGGCAGAGAAATAGGCCCATTTGGTGGCCGGTTTTCAAAGGGCCCTGCAGTAGGCACAGGCTAAGCCGTGTATAAAAGGCCTCCCTGCCGCCGCCTCAATTGCTTACGGCCATACCACTCTGAACACGCCCGATCTCGTCCGATCTCGGAAGCTAAGCAGGGTCGGGCCTGGTTAGTACTTGGATGGGAGACCGCCTGGGAATACCAGGTGCTGTAAGCTTTTTCATCTTTCTAGGCAGCAGAGGGCGCTGCTCCCTCTCCGGGGGAGACAGGGGGCCTCCAACAACAGTGCTGGCCAGCGGCAGTGCAGTCACTTTTGCAGAGGAAGTACAAGGACGACATCACGTCCCGTGTGCCAGCAACAGCTGGCTTTCCCTCGGGGAGGCTGCAAACTTATCACAGCATGCATTTGTGTCCCTGCCGTCGCTGAACAGCGCAAATGTAGGGGAGAGAAAAGACTGCGGCCTTGCTCCCGGTGAGCACAACGGCTGAGGGCGTCAATGATAATAGAGGGCAGAGAAATAGGCCCATTTGGTGGCCGGTTTTCAAAGGGCCCTGCAGTAGGCACAGGCTAAGCCGTGTATAAAAGGCCTCCCTGCCGCCGCCTCAATTGCTTACGGCCATACCACTCTGAACACGCCCGATCTCGTCCGATCTCGGAAGCTAAGCAGGGTCGGGCCTGGTTAGTACTTGGATGGGAGACCGCCTGGGAATACCAGGTGCTGTAAGCTTTTTCATCTTTCTAGGCAGCAGAGGGCGCTGCTCCCTCTCCGGGGGAGACAGGGGGCCTCCAACAACAGTGCTGGCCAGCGGCAGTGCAGTCACTTTTGCAGAGGAAGTACAAGGACGACATCAAGTCCTGTGTGCCAGCAACAGCTGGCTTTCCCTCGGGGAGGCTGCAAACTTATCACAGCATGCATTTGTGTCCCTGCCGTCGCTGAACAGCGCAAATGTAGGGGAGAGAAAAGACTGCGGCCTTGCTCCCGGTGAGCACAACGGCTGAGGGCGTCAATGATAATAGAGGGCAGAGAAATAGGCCCATTTGGTGGCCGGTTTTCAAAAGGCCCTGCAGTAGGCACAGGCTAAGCCGTGTATAAAAGGCCTCCCTGCCGCCACCGCAATTGCTTACGGCCATACCACTCTGAACGCGCCCGATCTCGTCCGATCTCGGAAGCTAAGCAGGGTCGGGCCTGGTTAGTACTTGGATGGGAGACCGCCTGGGAATACCAGGTGCTGTAAGCTTTTTCATCTTTCCAGGCAGCAGAGGGCGCTGCTCCCTCTCCGGGGGAGACAGGGGGCCTCGAACAACAGTGCTGGCCAGCGGCAGTGCAGTCACTTTTGCAGAGGAAGTACAAGGACGACATCACGTCCCGTGTGCCAGCAACAGCTGGCTTTCCCTCGGGGAGGCTGCAAACTTATCACAGCATGCATTTGTGTCCCTGCCGTCGCTGAACAGCGCAAATGTAGGGGAGAGAAAAGACTGCGGCCTTGCTCCCGGTGAGCACAACGGCTGAGGGCGTCAATGATAATAGAGGGCAGAGAAATAGGCCCATTTGGTGGCCGGTTTTTAAAAGGCCCTGCAGTCGGCACAGGCTAAGCCGTGTATAAAAGGCCTCCCTGCCGCCGCCTCAATTGCTTACGGCCATACCACTCTGAACACGTCCGATCTCGGAAGCTAAGCAGGGTCGGGCCTGGTTAGTACTTGGATGGGAGACCGCCTGGGAATACCAGGTGCTGTAAGCTTTTTCATCTTTCTAGGCAGCAGAGGGCGCTGCTCCCTCTCCGGGGGAGACAGGGGGCCTCCAACAACAGTGCTGGCCAGCGGCAGTGCAGTCACTTTTGCAGAGGAAGTACAAGGACGACATCACGTCCCGTGTGCCAGCAACAGCTGGCTTTCTCTCGGGGAGGCTGCAAACTTATCACAGCATGCATTTGTGTCCCTGCCGTCGCTGAACAGCGCAAATGTAGGGGAGAGAAAAGACTGCGGCCTTGCTCCCGGTGAGCACAACGGCTGAGGGCGTCAATGATAATAGAGGGCAGAGAAATAGGCCCATTTGGTGGCCGGTTTTCAAAGGGCCCTGCAGTAGGCACAGGCTAAGCCGTGTATAAAAGGCCTCCCTGCCGCCGCCTCAATTGCTGACGGCCATACCACTCTGAACACGCCCGATCTCGTCCGATCTCGGAAGCTAAGCAGGGTCGGGCCTGGTTAGTACTTGGATGGGAGACCGCCTGGGAATACCAGGTGCTGTAAGCTTTTTCATCTTTCTAGGCAGCAGAGGGCGCTGCTCCCTCTCCGGGGGAGACAGGGGGCCTCCAACAACAGTGCTGGCCAGCGGCAGTGCAGTCACTTTTGCAGAGGAAGTACAAGGACGACATCACGTCCCGTGTGCCAGCAACAGCTGGCTTTCCCTCGGGGAGGCTGCAAACTTATCACAGCATGCATTTGTGTCCCTGCCGTCGCTGAACAGCGCAAATGTAGGGGAGAGAAAAGACTGCGGCCTTGCTCCCGGTGAGCACAACGGCTGAGGGCGTCAATGATAATAGAGGGCAGAGAAATAGGCCCATTTGGTGGCCGGTTTTCAAAGGGCCCTGCAGTAGGCACAGGCTAAGCCGTGTATAAAAGGCCTCCCTGCCGCCGCCTCAATTGCTTACGGCCATACCACTCTGAACACGCCCGATCTCGTCCGATCTCGGAAGCTAAGCAGGGTCGGGCCTGGTTAGTACTTGGATGGGAGACCGCCTGGGAATACCAGGTGCTGTAAGCTTTTTCATCTTTCTAGGCAGCAGAGGGCGCTGCTCCCTCTCCGGGGGAGACAGGGGGCCTCCAACAACAGTGCTGGCCAGCGGCAGTGCAGTCACTTTTGCAGAGGAAGTACAAGGACGACATCACGTCCCGTGTGCCAGCAACAGCTGGCTTTCCCTCGGGGAGGCTGCAAACTTATCACAGCATGCATTTGTGTCCCTGCCGTCGCTGAACAGCGCAAATGTAGGGGAGAGAAAAGACTGCGGCCTTGCTCCCGGTGAGCACAACGGCTGAGGGCGTCAATGATAATAGAGGGCAGAGAAATAGGCCCATTTGGTGGCCGGTTTTCAAAGGGCCCTGCAGTAGGCACAGGCTAAGCCGTGTATAAAAGGCCTCCCTGCCGCCGCCTCAATTGCTTACGGCCATACCACTCTGAACACGCCCGATCTCGTCCGATCTCGGAAGCTAAGCAGGGTCGGGCCTGGTTAGTACTTGGATGGGAGACCGCCTGGGAATACCAGGTGCTGTAAGCTTTTTCATTTTTCTAGGCAGCAGAGGGCGCTGCTCCCTCTCCGGGGGAGACAGGGGGCCTCCAACAACAGTGCTGGCCAGCGGCAGTGCAGTCACTTTTGCAGAGGAAGTACAAGGACGACATCAAGTCCTGTGTGCCAGCAACAGCTGGCTTTCCCTCGGGGAGGCTGCAAACTTATCACAGCATGCATTTGTGTCCCTGCCGTCGCTGAACAGCGCAAATGTAGGGGAGAGAAAAGACTGCGGCCTTGCTCCCGGTGAGCACAACGGCTGAGGGCGTCAATGATAATAGAGGGCAGAGAAATAGGCCCATTTGGTGGCCGGTTTTCAAAAGGCCCTGCAGTAGGCACAGGCTAAGCCGTGTATAAAAGGCCTCCCTGCCGCCGCCTCAATTGCTTACGGCATACCACTCTGAACACGCCCGATCTCGTCCGATCTCGGAAGCTAAGCAGGGTCGGGCCTGGTTAGTACTTGGATGGGAGACCGCCTGGGAATACCAGGTGCTGTAAGCTTTCTCATCTTTCTAGGCAGCAGAGGGCGCTGCTCCCTCTCCGGGGGAGACAGGGGGCCTCCAACAACAGTGCTGGCCAGCGGCAGTGCAGTCACTTTTGCAGAGGAAGTACAAGGACGACATCACGTCCCGTGTGCCAGCAACAGCTGGCTTTCCCTCGGGGAGGCTGCAAACTTATCACAGCATGCATTTGTGTCCCTGCCGTCGCTGAACAGCGCAAATGTAGGGGAGAGAAAAGACTGCGGCCTTGCTCCCGGTGAGCACAACGGCTGAGGGCGTCAATGATAATAGAGGGCAGAGAAATAGGCCCATTTGGTGGCCGGTTTTCAAAGGGCCCTGCAGTAGGCACAGGCTAAGCCGTGTATAAAAGGCCTCCCTGCCGCCGCCTCAATTGCTTACGGCCATACCACTCTGAACACGCCCGATCTCGTCCGATCTCGGAAGCTAAGCAGGGTCGGGCCTGGTTAGTACTTGGATGGGAGACCGCCTGGGAATACCAGGTGCTGTAAGCTTTTTCATCTTTCTAGGCAGCAGAGGGCGCTGCTCCCTCTCCGGGGGAGACAGGGGGCCTCCAACAACAGTGCTGGCCAGCGGCAGTGCAGTCACTTTTGCAGAGGAAGTACAAGGACGACATCACGTCCCGTGTGCCAGCAACAGCTGGCTTTCCCTCGGGGAGGCTGCAAACTTATCACAGCATGCATTTGTGTCCCTGCCGTCGCTGAACAGCGCAAATGTAGGGGAGAGAAAAGACTGCGGCCTTGCTCCCGGTGAGCACAACGGCTGAGGGCGTCAATGATAATAGAGGGCAGAGAAATAGGCCCATTTGGTGGCCGGTTTTCAAAGGGCCCTGCAGTAGGCACAGGCTAAGCCGTGTATAAAAGGCCTCCCTGCCGCCGCCTCAATTGCTTACGGCCATACCACTCTGAACACGCCCGATCTCGTCCGATCTCGGAAGCTAAGCAGGGTCGGGCCTGGTTAGTACTTGGATGGGAGACCGCCTGGGAATACCAGGTGCTGTAAGCTTTTTCATCTTTCTAGGCAGCAGAGGGCGCTGCTCCCTCTCCGGGGGAGACAGGGGGCCTCCATCAACAGTGCTGGCCAGCGGCAGTGCAGTCACTTTTGCAGAGGAAGTACAAGGACGACATCACGTCCCGTGTGCCAGCAACAGCTGGCTTTCTCTCGGGGAGGCTGCAAACTTATCACAGCATGCATTTGTGTCCCTGCCGTCGCTGAACAGCGCAAATGTAGGGGAGAGAAAAGACTGCGGCCTTGCTCCCGGTGAGCACAACGGCTGAGGGCGTCAATGATAATAGAGGGCAGAGAAATAGGCCCATTTGGTGGCCGGTTTTCAAAGGGCCCTGCAGTAGGCACAGGCTAAGCCGTGTATAAAAGGCCTCCCTGCCGCCGCCTCAATTGCTTACGGCCATACCACTCTGAACACGCCCGATCTCGTCCGATCTCGGAAGCTAAGCAGGGTCGGGCCTGGTTAGTACTTGGATGGGAGACCGCCTGGGAATACCAGGTGCTGTAAGCTTTTTCATCTTTCTAGGCAGCAGAGGGCGCTGCTCCCTCTCCGGGGGAGACAGGGGGCCTCCAACAACAGTGCTGGCCAGCGGCAGTGCAGTCACTTTTGCAGAGGAAGTACAAGGACGACATCACGTCCCGTGTGCCAGCAACAGCTGGCTTTCCCTCGGGGAGGCTGCAAACTTATCACAGCATGCATTTGTGTCCCTGCCGTCGCTGAACAGCGCAAATGTAGGGGAGAGAAAAGACTGCGGCCTTGCTCCCGGTGAGCACAACGGCTGAGGGCGTCAATGATAATAGAGGGCAGAGAAATAGGCCCATTTGGTGGCCGGTTTTCAAAGGGCCCTGCAGTAGGCACAGGCTAAGCCGTGTATAAAAGGCCTCCCTGCCGCCGCCTCAATTGCTTACGGCCATACCACTCTGAACACGCCCGATCTCGTCCGATCTCGGAAGCTAAGCAGGGTCAGGCCTGGTTAGTACTTGGATGGGAGACCGCCTGGGAATACCAGGTGCTGTAAGCTTTTTCATCTTTCTAGGCAGCAGAGGGCGCTGCTCCCTCTCCGGGGGAGACAGGGGGCCTCCAACAACAGTGCTGGCCAGCGGCAGTGCAGTCACTTTTGCAGAGGAAGTACAAGGACGACATCACGTCCCGTGTGCCAGCAACAGCTGGCTTTCCCTCGGGGAGGCTGCAAACTTATCACAGCATGCATTTGTGTCCCTGCCGTCGCTGAACAGCGCAAATGTAGGGGAGAGAAAAGACTGCGGCCTTGCTCCCGGTGAGCACAACGGCTGAGGGCGTCAATGATAATAGAGGGCAGAGAAATAGGCCCATTTGGTGGCCGGTTTTCAAAAGGCCCTGCAGTAGGCACAGGCTAAGCCGTGTATAAAAGGCCTCCCTGCCGCCGCCTCAATTGCTTACGGCATACCACTCTGAACACGCCCGATCTCGTCCGATCTCGGAAGCTAAGCAGGGTCGGGCCTGGTTAGTACTTGGATGGGACACCGCCTGGGAATACCAGGTGCTGTAAGCTTTTTCATCTTTCTAGGCAGCAGAGGGCGCTGCTCCCTCTCCGGGGGAGACAGGGGGCCTCCAACAACAGTGCTGGCCAGCGGCAGTGCAGTCACTTTTGCAGAGGAAGTACAAGGACGACATCACGTCCCGTGTGCCAGCAACAGCTGGCTTTCCCTCGGGGAGGCTGCAAACTTATCACAGCATGCATTTGTGTCCCTGCCGTCGCTGAACAGCGCAAATGTAGGGGAGAGAAAAGACTGCGGCCTTGCTCCCGGTGAGCACAACGGCTGAGGGCGTCAATGATAATAGAGGGCAGAGAAATAGGCCCATTTGGTGGCCGGTTTTCAAAGGGCCCTGCAGTAGGCACAGGCTAAGCCGTGTATAAAAGGCCTCCCTGCCGCCGCCTCAATTGCTTACGGCCATACCACTCTGAACACGCCCGATCTCGTCCGATCTCGGAAGCTAAGCAGGGTCGGGCCTGGTTAGTACTTGGATGGGAGACCGCCTGGGAATACCAGGTGCTGTAAGCTTTTTCATCTTTCTAGGCAGCAGAGGGCGCTGCTCCCTCTCCGGGGGAGACAGGGGGCCTCCAACAACAGTGCTGGCCAGCGGCAGTGCAGTCACTTTTGCAGAGGAAGTACAAGGACGACATCACGTCCCGTGTGCCAGCAACAGCTGGCTTTCCCTCGGGGAGGCTGCAAACTTATCACAGCATGCATTTGTGTCCCTGCCGTCGCTGAACAGCGCAAATGTAGGGGAGAGAAAAGACTGCGGCCTTGCTCCCGGTGAGCACAACGGCTGAGGGCGTCAATGATAATAGAGGGCAGAGAAATAGGCCCATTTGGTGGCCGGTTTTCAAAGGGCCCTGCAGTAGGCACAGGCTAAGCCGTGTATAAAAGGCCTCCCTGCCGCCGCCTCAATTGCTTACGGCCATACCACTCTGAACACGCCCGATCTCGTCCGATCTCGGAAGCTAAGCAGGGTCGGGCCTGGTTAGTACTTGGATGGGAGACAGCCTGGGAATACCAGGTGCTGTAAGCTTTTTCATCTTTCTAGGCAGCAGAGGGCGCTGCTCCCTCTCCGGGGCGAGACAGGGGGCCTCCAACAACAGTGCTGGCCAGCGGCAGTGCAGTCACTTTTGCAGAGGAAGTACAAGGACGACATCACGTCCCGTGTGCCAGCAACAGCTGGCTTTCCCTCGGGGAGGCTGCAAACTTATCACAGCATGCATTTGTGTCCCTGCCGTCGCTGAACAGCGCAAATGTAGGGGAGAGAAAAGACTGCGGCCTTGCTCCCGGTGAGCACAACGGCTGAGGGCGTCAATGATAATAGAGGGCAGAGAAATAGGCCCATTTGGTGGCCGGTTTTCAAAGGGCCCTGCAGTAGGCACAGGCTAAGCCGTGTATAAAAGGCCTCCCTGCCGCCGCCTCAATTGCTTACGGCCATACCACTCTGAACACGCCCGATCTCGTCCGATCTCGGAAGCTAAGCAGGGTCGGGCCTGGTTAGTACTTGGATGGGAGACCGCCTGGGAATACCAGGTGCTGTAAGCTTTTTCATCTTTCTAGGCAGCAGAGGGCGCTGCTCCCTCTCCGGGGGAGACAGGGGGCCTCCAACAACAGTGCTGGCCAGCGGCAGTGCAGTCACTTTTGCAGAGGAAGTACAAGGACGACATCACGTCCCGTGTGCCAGCAACAGCTGGCTTTCCCTCGGGGAGGCTGCAAACTTATCACAGCATGCATTTGTGTCCCTGCCGTCGCTGAACAGCGCAAATGTAGGGGAGAGAAAAGACTGCGGCCTTGCTCCCGGTGAGCACAACGGCTGAGGGCGTCAATGATAACAGAGGGCAGAGAAATAGGCCCATTTGGTGGCCGGTTTTCAAAAGGCCCTGCAGTAGGCACAGGCTAAGCCGTGTATAAAAGGCCTCCCTGCCGCCGCCTCAATTGCTTACGGCCATACCACTCTGAACACGCCCGATCTCGTCCGATCTCGGAAGCTAAGCAGGGTCGGGCCTGGTTAGTACTTGGATGGGAGACCGCCTGGGAATACCAGGTGCTGTAAGCTTTTTCATCTTTCTAGGCAGCAGAGGGCGCTGCTCCCTCTCCGGGGGAGACAGGGGGCCTCCAACAACAGTGCTGGCCAGCGGCAGTGCAGTCACTTTTGCAGAGGAAGTACAAGGACGACATCACGTCCCGTGTGCCAGCAACAGCTGGCTTTCCCTCGGGGAGGCTGCAAACTTATCACAGCATGCATTTGTGTCCCTGCCGTCGCTGAACAGCGCAAATGTAGGGGAGAGAAAAGACTGCGGCCTTGCTCCCGTTGAGCACAACGGCTGAGGGCGTCAATGATAACAGAGGGCAGAGAAATAGGCCCATTTGGTGGCCGGTTTTCAAAAGGCCCTGCAGTAGGCACAGGCTAAGCCGTGTATAAAAGGCCTCCCTGCCGCCGCCTCAATTGCTTACGGCCATACCACTCTGAACACGCCCGATCTCGTCCGATCTCGGAAGCTAAGCAGGGTCGGGCCTGGTTAGTACTTGGATGGGAGACCGCCTGGGAATACCAGGTGCTGTAAGCTTTTTCATCTTTCTAGGCAGCAGAGGGCGCTGCTCCCTCTCCGGGGGAGACAGGGGGCCTCCAACAACAGTGCTGGCCAGCGGCAGTGCAGTCACTTTTGCAGAGGAAGTACAAGGACGACATCACGTCCCGTGTGCCAGCAACAGCTGGCTTTCCCTCGGGGAGGCTGCAAACTTATCACAGCATGCATTTGTGTCCCTGCCGTCGCTGAACAGCGCAAATGTAGGGGAGAGAAAAGACTGCGGCCTTGCTCCCGGTGAGCACAACGGCTGAGGGCGTCAATGATAACAGAGGGCAGAGAAATAGGCCCATTTGGTGGCCGGTTTTCAAAAGGCCCTGCAGTAGGCACAGGCTAAGCCGTGTATAAAAGGCCTCCCTGCCGCCGCCTCAATTGCTTACGGCCATACCACTCTGAACACGCCCGATCTCGTCCGATCTCGGAAGCTAAGTAGGGTCGGGCCTGGTTAGTACTTGGATGGGAGACCGCCTGGGAATACCAGGTGCTGTCAGCTTTTTCATCTTTCTAGGCAGCAGAGGGCGCTGCTCCCTCTCCGGGGGAGACAGGGGGCCTCCAACAACAGTGCTGGCCAGCGGCAGTGCAGTCACTTTTGCAGAGGAAGTACAAGGACGACATCACGTCCCGTGTGCCAGCAACAGCTGGCTTTCCCTCGGGGAGGCTGCAAACTTATCACAGCATGCATTTGTGTCCCTGCCGTCGCTGAACAGCGCAAATGTAGGGGAGAGAAAAGACTGCGGCCTTGCTCCCGGTGAGCACAACGGCTGAGGGCGTCAATGATAACAGAGGGCAGAGAAATAGGCCCATTTGGTGGCCGGTTTTCAAAAGGCCCTGCAGTAGGCACAGGCTAAGCCGTGTATAAAAGGCCTCCCTGCCGCCGCCTCAATTGCTTACGGCCATACCACTCTGAACACGCCCGATCTCGTCCGATCTCGGAAGCTAAGCAGGGTCGGGCCTGGTTAGTACTTGGATGGGAGACCGCCTGGGAATACCAGGTGCTGTAAGCTTTTTCATCTTTCTAGGCAGCAGAGGGCGCTGCTCCCTCTCCGGGGGAGACAGGGGGCCTCCAACAACAGTGCTGGCCAGCGGCAGTGCAGTCACTTTTGCAGAGGAAGTACAAGGACGACATCACGTCCCGTGTGCCAGCAACAGCTGGCTTTCCCTCGGGGAGGCTGCAAACTTATCACAGCATGCATTTGTGTCCCTGCCGTCGCTGAACAGCGCAAATGTAGGGGAGAGAAAAGACTGTGGCCTTGCTCCCGGTGAGCACAACGGCTGAGGGCGTCAATGATAACAGAGGGCAGAGAAATAGGCCCATTTGGTGGCCGGTTTTCAAAAGGCCCTGCAGTAGGCACAGGCTAAGCCGTGTATAAAAGGCCTCCCTGCCGCCGCCTCAATTGCTTACGGCCATACCACTCTGAACACGCCCGATCTCGTCCGATCTCGGAAGCTAAGCAGGGTCGGGCCTGGTTAGTACTTGGATGGGAGACCGCCTGGGAATACCAGGTGCTGTAAGCTTTTTCATCTTTCTAGGCAGCAGAGGGCGCTGCTCCCTCTCCGGGGGAGACAGGGGGCCTCCAACAACAGTGCTGGCCAGCGGCAGTGCAGTCACTTTTGCAGAGGAAGTACAAGGACGACATCACGTCCCGTGTGCCAGCAACAGCTGGCTTTCCCTCGGGGAGGCTGCAAACTTATCACAGCATGCATTTGTGTCCCTGCCGTCGCTGAACAGCGCAAATGTAGGGGAGAGAAAAGACTGCGGCCTTGCTCCCGGTGAGCACAACGGCTGAGGGCGTCAATGATAATAGAGGGCAGAGAAATAGGCCCATTTGGTGGCCGGTTTTCAAAGGGCCCTGCAGTAGGCACAGGCTAAGCCGTGTATAAAAGGCCTCCCTGCCGCCGCCTCAATTGCTTACGGCCATACCACTCTGAACACGCCCGATCTCGTCCGATCTCGGAAGCTAAGCAGGGTCGGGCCTTGTTAGTACTTGGATGGGAGACCGCCTGGGAATACCAGGTGCTGTAAGCTTTTTCATCTTTCTAGGCAGCAGAGGGCGCTGCTCCCTCTCCGGGGGAGACAGGGGGCCTCCAACAACAGTGCTGGCCAGCGGCAGTGCAGTCACTTTTGCAGAGGAAGTACAAGGACGACATCACGTCCCGTGTGCCAGCAACAGCTGGCTTTCCCTCGGGGAGGCTGCAAACTTATCACAGCATGCATTTGTGTCCCTGCCGTCGCTGAACAGCGCAAATGTAGGGGAGAGAAAAGACTGCGGCCTTGCTCCCGGTGAGCACAACGGCTGAGGGCGTCAATGATAATAGAGGGCAGAGAAATAGGCCCATTTGGTGGCCGGTTTTCAAAAGGCCCTGCAGTAGGCACAGGCTAAGCCGTGTATAAAAGGCCTCCCTGCCGCCGCCTCAATTGCTTACGGCCATACCACTCTGAACACGCCCGATCTCGTCCGATCTCGGAAGCTAAGCAGGGTCGGGCCTGGTTAGTACTTGGATGGGAGACCGCCTGGGAATACCAGGTGCTGTAAGCTTTTTCATCTTTCTAGGCAGCAGAGGGCGCTGCTCCCTCTCCGGGGGAGACAGGGGGCCTCCAACAACAGTGCTGGCCAGCGGCAGTGCAGTCACTTTTGCAGAGGAAGTACAAGGACGACATCACGTCCCGTGTGCCAGCAACAGCTGGCTTTCCCTCGGGGAGGCTGCAAACTTATCACAGCATGCATTTGTGTCCCTGCCGTCGCTGAACAGCGCAAATGTAGGGGAGAGAAAAGACTGCGGCCTTGCTCCCGGTGAGCACAACGGCTGAGGGCGTCAATGATAACAGAGGGCAGAGAAATAGGCCCATTTGGTGGCCGGTTTTCAAAAGGCCCTGCAGTAGGCACAGGCTAAGCCGTGTATAAAAGGCCTCCCTGCCGCCGCCTCAATTGCTTACGGCCATACCACTCTGAACACGCCCGATCTCGTCCGATCTCGGAAGCTAAGCAGGGTCGGGCCTGGTTAGTACTTGGATGGGAGACCGCCTGGGAATACCAGGTGCTGTAAGCTTTTTCATCTTTCTAGGCAGCAGAGGGCGCTGCTCCCTCTCCGGGGGAGACAGGGGGCCTCCAACAACAGTGCTGGCCAGCGGCAGTGCAGTCACTTTTGCAGAGGAAGTACAAGGACGACATCACGTCCCGTGTGCCAGCAACAGCTGGCTTTCCCTCGGGGAGGCTGCAAACTTATCACAGCATGCATTTGTGTCCCTGCCGTCGCTGAACAGCGCAAATGTAGGGGAGAGAAAAGACTGCGGCCTTGCTCCCGGTGAGCACAACGGCTGAGGGCGTCAATGATAACAGAGGGCAGAGAAATAGGCCCATTTGGTGGCCGGTTTTCAAAAGGCCCTGCAGTAGGCACAGGCTAAGCCGTGTATAAAAGGCCTCCCTGCCGCCGCCTCAATTGCTTACGGCCATACCACTCTGAACACGCCCGATCTCGTCCGATCTCGGAAGCTAAGCAGGGTCGGGCCTGGTTAGTACTTGGATGGGAGACCGCCTGGGAATACCAGGTGCTGTAAGCTTTTTCATCTTTCTAGGCAGCAGAGGGCGCTGCTCCCTCTCCGGGGGAGACAGGGGGCCTCCAACAACAGTGCTGGCCAGCGGCAGTGCAGTCACTTTTGCAGAGGAAGTACAAGGACGACATCACGTCCCGTGTGCCAGCAACAGCTGGCTTTCCCTCGGGGAGGCTGCAAACTTATCACAGCATGCATTTGTGTCCCTGCCGTCGCTGAACAGCGCAAATGTAGGGGAGAGAAAAGACTGCGGCCTTGCTCCCGGTGAGCACAACGGCTGAGGGCGTCAATGATAACAGAGGGCAGAGAAATAGGCCCATTTGGTGGCCGGTTTTCAAAAGGCCCTGCATTAGGCACAGGCTAAGCCGTGTATAAAAGGCCTCCCTGCCGCCGCCTCAATTGCTTACGGCCATACCACTCTGAACACGCCCGATCTCGTCCGATCTCGGAAGCTAAGCAGGGTCGGGCCTGGTTAGTACTTGGATGGGAGACCGCCTGGGAATACCAGGTGCTGTAAGCTTTTTCATCTTTCTAGGCAGCAGAGGGCGCTGCTCCCTCTCCGGGGGAGACAGGGGGCCTCCAACAACAGTGCTGGCCAGCGGCAGTGCAGTCACTTTTGCAGAGGAAGTACAAGGACGACATCACGTCCCGTGTGCCAGCAACAGCTGGCTTTCCCTCGGGGAGGCTGCAAACTTATCACAGCATGCATTTGTGTCCCTGCCGTCGCTGAACAGCGCAAATGTAGGGGAGAGAAAAGACTGCGGCCTTGCTCCCGGTGAGCACAACGGCTGAGGGCGTCAATGATAACAGAGGGCAGAGAAATAGGCCCATTTGGTGGCCGGTTTTCAAAAGGCCCTGCAGTAGGCACAGGCTAAGCCGTGTATAAAAGGCCTCCCTGCCGCCGCCTCAATTGCTTACGGCCATACCACTCTGAACACGCCCGATCTCGTCCGATCTTGGAAGCTAAGCAGGGTCGGGCCTGGTTAGTACTTGGATGGGAGACCGCCTGGGAATACCAGGTGCTGTAAGCTTTTTCATCTTTCTAGGCAGCAGAGGGCGCTGCTCCCTCTCCGGGGGAGACAGGGGGCCTCCAACAACAGTGCTGGCCAGCGGCAGTGCAGTCACTTTTGCAGAGGAAGTACAAGGACGACATCACGTCCCGTGTGCCAGCAACAGCTGGCTTTCCCTCGGGGAGGCTGCAAACTTATCACAGCATGCATTTGTGTCCCTGCCGTCGCTGAACAGCGCAAATGTAGGGGAGAGAAAAGACTGCGGCCTTGCTCCCGGTGAGCACAACGGCTGAGGGCGTCAATGATAACAGAGGGCAGAGAAATAGGCCCATTTGGTGGCCGGTTTTCAAAAGGCCCTGCAGTAGGCACAGGCTAAGCCGTGTATAAAAGGCCTCCCTGCCGCCGCCTCAATTGCTTACGGCCATACCACTCTGAACACGCCCGATCTCGTCCGATCTCGGAAGCTAAGCAGGGTCGGGCCTGGTTAGTACTTGGATGGGAGACCGCCTGGGAATACCAGGTGCTGTAAGCTTTTTCATCTTTCTAGGCAGCAGAGGGCGCTGCTCCCTCTCCGGGGGAGACAGGGGGCCTCCAACAACAGTGCTGGCCAGCGGCAGTGCAGTCACTTTTGCAGAGGAAGTACAAGGACGACATCACGTCCCGTGTGCCAGCAACAGCTGGCTTTCCCTCGGGGAGGCTGCAAACTTATCACAGCATGCATTTGTGTCCCTGCCGTCGCTGAACAGCGCAAATGTAGGGGAGAGAAAAGACTGCGGCCTTGCTCCCGGTGAGCACAACGGCTGAGGGCGTCAATGATAACAGAGGGCAGAGAAATAGGCCCATTTGGTGGCCGGTTTTCAAAAGGCCCTGCATTAGGCACAGGCTAAGCCGTGTATAAAAGGCCTCCCTGCCGCCGCCTCAATTGCTTACGGCCATACCACTCTGAACACGCCCGATCTCGTCCGATCTCGGAAGCTAAGCAGGGTCGGGCCTGGTTAGTACTTGGATGGGAGACCGCCTGGGAATACCAGGTGCTGTAAGCTTTTTCATCTTTCTAGGCAGCAGAGGGCGCTGCTCCCTCTCCGGGGGAGACAGGGGGCCTCCAACAACAGTGCTGGCCAGCGGCAGTGCAGTCACTTTTGCAGAGGAAGTACAAGGACGACATCACGTCCCGTGTGCCAGCAACAGCTGGCTTTCCCTCGGGGAGGCTGCAAACTTATCACAGCATGCATTTGTGTCCCTGCCGTCGCTGAACAGCGCAAATGTAGGGGAGAGAAAAGACTGCGGCCTTGCTCCCGGTGAGCACAACGGCTGAGGGCGTCAATGATAACAGAGGGCAGAGAAATAGGCCCATTTGGTGGCCGGTTTTCAAAAGGCCCTGCAGTAGGCACAGGCTAAGCCGTGTATAAAAGGCCTCCCTGCCGCCGCCTCAATTGCTTACGGCCATACCACTCTGAACACGCCCGATCTCGTCCGATCTCGGAAGCTAAGCAGGGTCGGGCCTGGTTAGTACTTGGATGGGAGACCGCCTGGGAATACCAGGTGCTGTAAGCTTTTTCATCTTTCTAGGCAGCAGAGGGCGCTGCTCCCTCTCCGGGGGAGACAGGGGGCCTCCAACAACAGTGCTGGCCAGCGGCAGTGCAGTCACTTTTGCAGAGGAAGTACAAGGACGACATCACGTCCCGTGTGCCAGCAACAGCTGGCTTTCCCTCGGGGAGGCTGCAAACTTATCACAGCATGCATTTGTGTCCCTGCCGTCGCTGAACAGCGCAAATGTAGGGGAGAGAAAAGACTGCGGCCTTGCTCCCGGTGAGCACAACGGCTGAGGGCGTCAATGATAACAGAGGGCAGAGAAATAGGCCCATTTGGTGGCCGGTTTTCAAAAGGCCCTGCAGTAGGCACAGGCTAAGCCGTGTATAAAAGGCCTCCCTGCCGCCGCCTCAATTGCTTACGGCCATACCACTCTGAACACGCCCGATCTCGTCCGATCTCGGAAGCTAAGCAGGGTCGGGCCTGGTTAGTACTTGGATGGGAGACCGCCTGGGAATACCAGGTGCTGTAAGCTTTTTCATCTTTCTAGGCAGCAGAGGGCGCTGCTCCCTCTCCGGGGGAGACAGGGGGCCTCCAACAACAGTGCTGGCCAGCGGCAGTGCAGTCACTTTTGCAGAGGAAGTACAAGGACGACATCACGTCCCGTGTGCCAGCAACAGCTGGCTTTCCCTCGGGGAGGCTGCAAACTTATCACAGCATGCATTTGTGTCCCTGCCGTCGCTGAACAGCGCAAATGTAGGGGAGAGAAAAGACTGCGGCCTTGCTCCCGGTGAGCACAACGGCTGAGGGCGTCAATGATAACAGAGGGCAGAGAAATAGGCCCATTTGGTGGCCGGTTTTCAAAAGGCCCTGCAGTAGGCACAGGCTAAGCCGTGTATAAAAGGCCTCCCTGCCGCCGCCTCAATTGCTTACGGCCATACCACTCTGAACACGCCCGATCTCGTCCGATCTCGGAAGCTAAGCAGGGTCGGGCCTGGTTAGTACTTGGATGGGAGACCGCCTGGGAATACCAGGTGCTGTAAGCTTTTTCATCTTTCTAGGCAGCAGAGGGCGCTGCTCCCTCTCCGGGGGAGACAGGGGGCCTCCAACAACAGTGCTGGCCAGCGGCAGTGCAGTCACTTTTGCAGAGGAAGTACAAGGACGACATCACGTCCCGTGTGCCAGCAACAGCTGGCTTTCCCTCGGGGAGGCTGCAAACTTATCACAGCATGCATTTGTGTCCCTGCCGTCGCTGAACAGCGCAAATGTAGGGGAGAGAAAAGACTGCGGCCTTGCTCCCGGTGAGCACAACGGCTGAGGGCGTCAATGATAACAGAGGGCAGAGAAATAGGCCCATTTGGTGGCCGGTTTTCAAAAGGCCCTGCAGTAGGCACAGGCTAAGCCGTGTATAAAAGGCCTCCCTGCCGCTGCCTCAATTGCTTACGGCCATACCACTCTGAACACGCCCGATCTCGTCCGATCTCGGAAGCTAAGCAGGGTCGGGCCTGGTTAGTACTTGGATGGGAGGCCGCCTGGGAATACCAGGTGCTGTAAGCTTTTTCATCTTTCTAGGCAGCAGAGGGCGCTGCTCCCTCTCCGGGGGAGACAGGGGGCCTCCAACAACAGTGCTGGCCAGCGGCAGTGCAGTCACTTTTGCAGAGGAAGTACAAGGACGACATCACGTCCCGTGTGTCAGCAACAGCTGGCTTTCCCTCGGGGAGGCTGCAAACTTATCACAGCATGCATTTGTGTCCCTGCCGTCGCTGAACAGCGCAAATGTAGGGGAGAGAAAAGACTGCGGCCTTGCTCCCGGTGAGCACAACGGCTGAGGGCGTCAATGATAACAGAGGGCAGAGAAATAGGCCCATTTGGTGGCCGGTTTTCAAAAGGCCCTGCAGTAGGCACAGGCTAAGCCGTGTATAAAAGGCCTCCCTGCCGCCGCCTCAATTGCTTACGGCCATACCACTCTGAACACGCCCGATCTCGTCCGATCTCGGAAGCTAAGCAGGGTCGGGCCTGGTTAGTACTTGGATGGGAGACCGCCTGGGAATACCAGGTGCTGTAAGCTTTTTCATCTTTCTAGGCAGCAGAGGGCGCTGCTCCCTCTCCGGGGGAGACAGGGGGCCTCCAACAACAGTGCTGGCCAGCGGCAGTGCAGTCACTTTTGCAGAGGAAGTACAAGGACGACATCACGTCCCGTGTGCCAGCAACAGCTGGCTTTCCCTCGGGGAGGCTGCAAACTTATCACAGCATGCATTTGTGTCCCTGCCGTCGCTGAACAGCGCAAATGTAGGGGAGAGAAAAGACTGCGGCCTTGCTCCCGGTGAGCACAACGGCTGAGGGCGTCAATGATAACAGAGGGCAGAGAAATAGGCCCATTTGGTGGCCGGTTTTCAAAAGGCCCTGCATTAGGCACAGGCTAAGCCGTGTATAAAAGGCCTCCCTGCCGCCGCCTCAATTGCTTACGGCCATACCACTCTGAACACGCCCGATCTCGTCCGATCTCGGAAGCTAAGCAGGGTCGGGCCTGGTTAGTACTTGGATGGGAGACCGCCTGGGAATACCAGGTGCTGTAAGCTTTTTCATCTTTCTAGGCAGCAGAGGGCGCTGCTCCCTCTCCGGGGGAGACAGGGGGCCTCCAACAACAGTGCTGGCCAGCGGCAGTGCAGTCACTTTTGCAGAGGAAGTACAAGGACGACATCACGTCCCGTGTGCCAGCAACAGCTGGCTTTCCCTCGGGGAGGCTGCAAACTTATCACAGCATGCATTTGTGTCCCTGCCGTCGCTGAACAGCGCAAATGTAGGGGAGAGAAAAGACTGCGGCCTTGCTCCCGGTGAGCACAACGGCTGAGGGCGTCAATGATAACAGAGGGCAGAGAAATAGGCCCATTTGGTGGCCGGTTTTCAAAAGGCCCTGCAGTAGGCACAGGCTAAGCCGTGTATAAAAGGCCTCCCTGCCGCTGCCTCAATTGCTTACGGCCATACCACTCTGAACACGCCCGATCTCGTCCGATCTCGGAAGCTAAGCAGGGTCGGGCCTGGTTAGTACTTGGATGGGAGACCGCCTGGGAATACCAGGTGCTGTAAGCTTTTTCATCTTTCTAGGCAGCAGAGGGCGCTGCTCCCTCTCCGGGGGAGACAGGGGGCCTCCAACAACAGTGCTGGCCAGCGGCAGTGCAGTCACTTTTGCAGAGGAAGTACAAGGACGACATCACGTCCCGTGTGCCAGCAACAGCTGGCTTTCCCTCGGGGAGGCTGCAAACTTATCACAGCATGCATTTGTGTCCCTGCCGTCGCTGAACAGCGCAAATGTAGGGGAGAGAAAAGACTGCGGCCTTGCTCCCGGTGAGCACAACGGCTGAGGGCGTCAATGATAACAGAGGGCAGAGAAATAGGCCCATTTGGTGGCCGGTTTTCAAAAGGCCCTGCAGTAGGCACAGGCTAAGCCGTGTATAAAAGGCCTCCCTGCCGCAGCCTCAATTGCTTACGGCCATACCACTCTGAACACGCCCGATCTCGTCCGATCTCGGAAGCTAAGCAGGGTCGGGCCTGGTTAGTACTTGGATGGGAGACCGCCTGGGAATACCAGGTGCTGTAAGCTTTTTCATCTTTCTAGGCAGCAGAGGGCGCTGCTCCCTCTCCGGGGGAGACAGGGGGCCTCCAACAACAGTGCTGGCCAGCGGCAGTGCAGTCACTTTTGCAGAGGAAGTACAAGGACGACATCACGTCCCGTGTGCCAGCAACAGCTGGCTTTCCCTCGGGGAGGCTGCAAACTTATCACAGCATGCATTTGTGTCCCTGCCGTCGCTGAACAGCGCAAATGTAGGGGAGAGAAAAGACTGCGGCCTTGCTCCCGGTGAGCACAACGGCTGAGGGCGTCAATGATAACAGAGGGCAGAGAAATAGGCCCATTTGGTGGCCGGTTTTCAAAAGGCCCTGCAGTAGGCACAGGCTAAGCCGTGTATAAAAGGCCTCCCTGCCGCTGCCTCAATTGCTTACGGCCATACCACTCTGAACACGCCCGATCTCGTCCGATCTCGGAAGCTAAGCAGGGTCGGGCCTGGTTAGTACTTGGATGGGAGACCGCCTGGGAATACCAGGTGCTGTAAGCTTTTTCATCTTTCTAGGCAGCAGAGGGCGCTGCTCCCTCTCCGGGGGAGACAGGGGGCCTCCAACAACAGTGCTGGCCAGCGGCAGTGCAGTCACTTTTGCAGAGGAAGTACAAGGACGACATCACGTCCCGTGTGCCAGCAACAGCTGGCTTTCCCTCGGGGAGGCTGCAAACTTATCACAGCATGCATTTGTGTCCCTGCCGTCGCTGAACAGCGCAAATGTAGGGGAGAGAAAAGACTGCGGCCTTGCTCCCGGTGAGCACAACGGCTGAGGGCGTCAATGATAACAGAGGGCAGAGAAATAGGCCCATTTGGTGGCCGGTTTTCAAAAGGCCCTGCAGTAGGCACAGGCTAAGCCGTGTATAAAAGGCCTCCCTGCCGCCGCCTCAATTGCTTACGGCCATACCACTCTGAACACGCCCGATCTCGTCCGATCTCGGAAGCTAAGCAGGGTCGGGCCTGGTTAGTACTTGGATGGGAGACCGCCTGGGAATACCAGGTGCTGTAAGCTTTTTCATCTTTCTAGGCAGCAGAGGGCGCTGCTCCCTCTCCGGGGGAGACAGGGGGCCTCCAACAACAGTGCTGGCCAGCGGCAGTGCAGTCACTTTTGCAGAGGAAGTACAAGGACGACATCACGTCCCGTGTGCCAGCAACAGCTGGCTTTCCCTCGGGGAGGCTGCAAACTTATCACAGCATGCATTTGTGTCCCTGCCGTCGCTGAACAGCGCAAATGTAGGGGAGAGAAAAGACTGCGGCCTTGCTCCCGGTGAGCACAACGGCTGAGGGCGTCAATGATAACAGAGGGCAGAGAAATAGGCCCATTTGGTGGCCGGTTTTCAAAAGGCCCTGCATTAGGCACAGGCTAAGCCGTGTATAAAAGGCCTCCCTGCCGCCGCCTCAATTGCTTACGGCCATACCACTCTGAACACGCCCGATCTCGTCCGATCTCGGAAGCTAAGCAGGGTCGGGCCTGGTTAGTACTTGGATGGGAGACCGCCTGGGAATACCAGGTGCTGTACGCTTTTTCATCTTTCTAGGCAGCAGAGGGCGCTGCTCCCTCTCCGGGGGAGACAGGGGGCCTCCAACAACAGTGCTGGCCAGCGGCAGTGCAGTCACTTTTGCAGAGGAAGTACAAGGACGACATCACGTCCCGTGTGCCAGCAACAGCTGGCTTTCCCTCGGGGAGGCTGCAAACTTATCACAGCATGCATTTGTGTCCCTGCCGTCGCTGAACAGCGCAAATGTAGGGGAGAGAAAAGACTGCGGCCTTGCTCCCGGTGAGCACAACGGCTGAGGGCGTCAATGATAACAGAGGGCAGAGAAATAGGCCCATTTGGTGGCCGGTTTTCAATAGGCCCTGCAGTAGGCACAGGCTAAGCCGTGTATAAAAGGCCTCCCTGCCGCTGCCTCAATTGCTTACGGCCATACCACTCTGAACACGCCCGATCTCGTCCGATCTCGGAAGCTAAGCAGGGTCGGGCCTGGTTAGTACTTGGATGGGAGACCGCCTGGGAATACCAGGTGCTGTAAGCTTTTTCATCTTTCTAGGCAGCAGAGGGCGCTGCTCCCTCTCCGGGGGAGACAGGGGGCCTCCAACAACAGTGCTGGCCAGCGGCAGTGCAGTCACTTTTGCAGAGGAAGTACAAGGACGACATCACGTCCCGTGTGCCAGCAACAGCTGGCTTTCCCTCGGGGAGGCTGCAAACTTATCACAGCATGCATTTGTGTCCCTGCCGTCGCTGAACAGCGCAAATGTAGGGGAGAGAAAAGACTGCGGCCTTGCTCCCGGTGAGCACAACGGCTGAGGGCGTCAATGATAACAGAGGGCAGAGAAATAGGCCCATTTGGTGGCCGGTTTTCAAAAGGCCCTGCAGTAGGCACAGGCTAAGCCGTGTATAAAAGGCCTCCCTGCCGCCGCCTCAATTGCTTACGGCCATACCACTCTGAACACGCCCGATCTCGTCCGATCTCGGAAGCTAAGCAGGGTCGGGCCTGGTTAGTACTTGGATGGGAGACCGCCTGGGAATACCAGGTGCTGTAAGCTTTTTCATCTTTCTAGGCAGCAGAGGGCGCTGCTCCCTCTCCGGGGGAGACAGGGGGCCTCCAACAACAGTGCTGGCCAGCGGCAGTGCAGTCACTTTTGCAGAGGAAGTACAAGGACGACATCACGTCCCGTGTGCCAGCAACAGCTGGCTTTCCCTCGGGGAGGCTGCAAACTTATCACAGCATGCATTTGTGTCCCTGCCGTCGCTGAACAGCGCAAATGTAGGGGAGAGAAAAGACTGCGGCCTTGCTCCCGGTGAGCACAACGGCTGAGGGCGTCAATGATAACAGAGGGCAGAGAAATAGGCCCATTTGGTGGCCGGTTTTCAAAAGGCCCTGCAGTAGGCACAGGCTAAGCCGTGTATAAAAGGCCTCCCTGCCGCTGCCTCAATTGCTTACGGCCATACCACTCTGAACACGCCCGATCTCGTCCGATCTCGGAAGCTAAGCAGGGTCGGGCCTGGTTAGTACTTGGATGGGAGACCGCCTGGGAATACCAGGTGCTGTAAGCTTTTTCATCTTTCTAGGCAGCAGAGGGCGCTGCTCCCTCTCCGGGGGAGACAGGGGGCCTCCAACAACAGTGCTGGCCAGCGGCAGTGCAGTCACTTTTGCAGAGGAAGTACAAGGACGACATCACGTCCCGTGTGCCAGCAACAGCTGGCTTTCCCTCGGGGAGGCTGCAAACTTATCACAGCATGCATTTGTGTCCCTGCCGTCGCTGAACAGCGCAAATGTAGGGGAGAGAAAAGACTGCGGCCTTGCTCCCGGTGAGCACAACGGCTGAGGGCGTCAATGATAATAGAGGGCAGAGAAATAGGCCCATTTGGTGGCCGGTTTTCAAAAGGCCCTGCAGTAGGCACAGGCTAAGCCGTGTATAAAAGGCCTCCCTGCCGCCGCCTCAATTGCTTACGGCCATACCACTCTGAACACGCCCGATCTCGTCCGATCTCGGAAGCTAAGCAGGGTTGGGCCTGGTTAGTACTTGGATGGGAGACCGCCTGGGAATACCAGGTGCTGTAAGCTTTTTCATCTTTCTAGGCAGCAGAGGGCGCTGCTCCCTCTCCGGGGGAGACAGGGGGCCTCCAACAACAGTGCTGGCCAGCGGCAGTGCAGTCACTTTTGCAGAGGAAGTACAAGGACGACATCACGTCCCGTGTGCCAGCAACAGCTGGCTTTCCCTCGGGGAGGCTGCAAACTTATCACAGCATGCATTTGTGTCCCTGCCGTCGCTGAACAGCGCAAATGTAGGGGAGAGAAAAGACTGCGGCCTTGCTCCCGGTGAGCACAACGGCTGAGGGCGTCAATGATAACAGAGGGCAGAGAAATAGGCCCATTTGGTGGCCGGTTTTCAAAAGGCCCTGCAGTAGGCACAGGCTAAGCCGTGTATAAAAGGCCTCCCTGCCGCCGCCTCAATTGCTTACGGCCATACCACTCTGAACACGCCCGATCTCGTCCGATCTCGGAAGCTACGCAGGGTCGGGCCTGGTTAGTACTTGGATGGGAGACCGCCTGGGAATACCAGGTGCTGTAAGCTTTTTCATCTTTCTAGGCAGCAGAGGGCGCTGCTCCCTCTCCGGGGGAGACAGGGGGCCTCCAACAACAGTGCTGGCCAGCGGCAGTGCAGTCACTTTTGCAGAGGAAGTACAAGGACGACATCACGTCCCGTGTGCCAGCAACAGCTGGCTTTCCCTCGGGGAGGCTGCAAACTTATCACAGCATGCATTTGTGTCCCTGCCGTCGCTGAACAGCGCAAATGTAGGGGAGAGAAAAGACTGCGGCCTTGCTCCCGGTGAGCACAACGGCTGAGGGCGTCAATGATAACAGAGGGCAGAGAAATAGGCCCATTTGGTGGCCGGTTTTCAAAAGGCCCTGCAGTAGGCACAGGCTAAGCCGTGTATAAAAGGCCTCCCTGCCGCCGCCTCAATTGCTTACGGCCATACCACTCTGAACACGCCCGATCTCGTCCGATCTCGGAAGCTAAGCAGGGTCGGGCCTGGTTAGTACTTGGATGGGAGACCGCCTGGGAATACCAGGTGCTGTAAGCTTTTTCATCTTTCTTGGCAGCAGAGGGCGCTTCTCCCTCTCCGGGGGAGACAGGGGGCCTCCAACAACAGTGCTGGCCAGCGGCAGTGCAGTCACTTTTGCAGAGGAAGTACAAGGACGACATCACGTCCCGTGTGCCAGCAACAGCTGGCTTTCCCTCGGGGAGGCTGCAAACTTATCACAGCATGCATTTGTGTCCCTGCCGTCGCTGAACAGCGCAAATGTAGGGGAGAGAAAAGACTGCGGCCTTGCTCCCGGTGAGCACAACGGCTGAGGGCGTCAATGATAACAGAGGGCAGAGAAATAGGCCCATTTGGTGGCCGGTTTTCAAAAGGCCCTGCAGTAGGCACAGGCTAAGCCGTGTATAAAAGGCCTCCCTGCCGCCGCCTCAATTGCTTACGGCCATACCACTCTGAACACGCCCGATCTCGTCCGACTCGGAAGCTAAGCAGGGTCGGGCCTGGTTAGTACTTGGATGGGAGACCGCCTGGGAATACCAGGTGCTGTAAGCTTTTTCATCTTTCTAGGCAGCAGAGGGCGCTGCTCCCTCTCCGGGGGAGACAGGGGGCCTCCAACAACAGTGCTGGCCAGCGGCAGTGCAGTCACTTTTGCAGAGGAAGTACAAGGACGACATCACGTCCCGTGTGCCAGCAACAGCTGGCTTTCCCTCGGGGAGGCTGCAAACTTATCACAGCATGCATTTGTGTCCCTGCCGTCGCTGAACAGCGCAAATGTAGGGGAGAGAAAAGACTGCGGCCTTGCTCCCGGTGAGCACAACGGCTGAGGGCGTCAATGATAACAGAGGGCAGAGAAATAGGCCCATTTGGTGGCCGGTTTTCAAAAGGCCCTGCAGTAGGCACAGGCTAAGCCGTGTATAAAAGGCCTCCCTGCCGCTGCCTCAATTGCTTACGGCCATACCACTCTGAACACGCCCGATCTCGTCCGATCTCGGAAGCTAAGCAGGGTCGGGCCTGGTTAGTACTTGGATGGGAGACCGCCTGGGAATACCAGGTGCTGTAAGCTTTTTCATCTTTCTAGGCAGCAGAGGGCGCTGCTCCCTCTCCGGGGGAGACAGGGGGCCTCCAACAACAGTGCTGGCCAGCGGCAGTGCAGTCACTTTTGCAGAGGAAGTACAAGGACGACATCACGTCCCGTGTGCCAGCAACAGCTGGCTTTCCCTCGGGGAGGCTGCAAACTTATCACAGCATGCATTTGTGTCCCTGCCGTCGCTGAACAGCGCAAATGTAGGGGAGAGAAAAGACTGCGGCCTTGCTCCCGGTGAGCACAACGGCTGAGGGCGTCAATGATAACAGAGGGCAGAGAAATAGGCCCATTTGGTGGCCGGTTTTCAAAAGGCCCTGCAGTAGGCACAGGCTAAGCCGTGTATAAAAGGCCTCCCTGCCGCCGCCTCAATTGCTTACGGCCATACCACTCTGAACACGCCCGATCTCGTCCGATCTCGGAAGCTAAGCAGGGTCGGGCCTGGTTAGTACTTGGATGGGAGACCGCCTGGGAATACCAGGTGCTGTAAGCTTTTTCATCTTTCTAGGCAGCAGAGGGCGCTGCTCCCTCTCCGGGGGAGACAGGGGGCCTCCAACAACAGTGCTGGCCAGCGGCAGTGCAGTCACTTTTGCAGAGGAAGTACAAGGACGACATCACGTCCCGTGTGCCAGCAACAGCTGGCTTTCCCTCGGGGAGGCTGCAAACTTATCACAGCATGCATTTGTGTCCCTGCCGTCGCTGAACAGCGCAAATGTAGGGGAGAGAAAAGACTGCGGCCTTGCTCCCGGTGAGCACAACGGCTGAGGGCGTCAATGATAACAGAGGGCAGAGAAATAGGCCCATTTGGTGGCCGGTTTTCAAAAGGCCCTGCAGTAGGCACAGGCTAAGCCGTGTATAAAAGGCCTCCCTGCCGCTGCCTCAATTGCTTACGGCCATACCACTCTGAACACGCCCGATCTCGTCCGATCTCGGAAGCTAAGCAGGGTCGGGCCTGGTTAGTACTTGGATGGGAGACCGCCTGGGAATACCAGGTGCTGTAAGCTTTTTCATCTTTCTAGGCAGCAGAGGGCGCTGCTCCCTCTCCGGGGGAGACAGGGGGCCTCCAACAACAGTGCTGGCCAGCGGCAGTGCAGTCACTTTTGCAGAGGAAGTACAAGGACGACATCACGTCCCGTGTGCCAGCAACAGCTGGCTTTCCCTCGGGGAGGCTGCAAACTTATCACAGCATGCATTTGTGTCCCTGCCGTCGCTGAACAGCGCAAATGTAGGGGAGAGAAAAGACTGCGGCCTTGCTCCCGGTGAGCACAACGGCTGAGGGCGTCAATGATAATAGAGGGCAGAGAAATAGGCCCATTTGGTGGCCGGTTTTCAAAAGGCCCTGCAGTAGGCACAGGCTAAGCCGTGTATAAAAGGCCTCCCTGCCGCCGCCTCAATTGCTTACGGCCATACCACTCTGAACACGCCCGATCTCGTCCGATCTCGGAAGCTAAGCAGGGTTGGGCCTGGTTAGTACTTGGATGGGAGACCGCCTGGGAATACCAGGTGCTGTAAGCTTTTTCATCTTTCTAGGCAGCAGAGGGCGCTGCTCCCTCTCCGGGGGAGACAGGGGGCCTCCAACAACAGTGCTGGCCAGCGGCAGTGCAGTCACTTTTGCAGAGGAAGTACAAGGACGACATCACGTCCCGTGTGCCAGCAACAGCTGGCTTTCCCTCGGGGAGGCTGCAAACTTATCACAGCATGCATTTGTGTCCCTGCCGTCGCTGAACAGCGCAAATGTAGGGGAGAGAAAAGACTGCGGCCTTGCTCCCGGTGAGCACAACGGCTGAGGGCGTCAATGATAACAGAGGGCAGAGAAATAGGCCCATTTGGTGGCCGGTTTTCAAAAGGCCCTGCAGTAGGCACAGGCTAAGCCGTGTATAAAAGGCCTCCCTGCCGCCGCCTCAATTGCTTACGGCCATACCACTCTGAACACGCCCGATCTCGTCCGACTCGGAAGCTAAGCAGGGTCGGGCCTGGTTAGTACTTGGATGGGAGACCGCCTGGGAATACCAGGTGCTGTAAGCTTTTTCATCTTTCTAGGCAGCAGAGGGCGCTGCTCCCTCTCCGGGGGAGACAGGGGGCCTCCAACAACAGTGCTGGCCAGCGGCAGTGCAGTCACTTTTGCAGAGGAAGTACAAGGACGACATCACGTCCCGTGTGCCAGCAACAGCTGGCTTTCCCTCGGGGAGGCTGCAAACTTATCACAGCATGCATTTGTGTCCCTGCCGTCGCTGAACAGCGCAAATGTAGGGGAGAGAAAAGACTGCGGCCTTGCTCCCGGTGAGCACAACGGCTGAGGGCGTCAATGATAACAGAGGGCAGAGAAATAGGCCCATTTGGTGGCCGGTTTTCAAAAGGCCCTGCAGTAGGCACAGGCTAAGCCGTGTATAAAAGGCCTCCCTGCCGCTGCCTCAATTGCTTACAGCCATACCACTCTGAACACGCCCGATCTCGTCCGATCTCGGAAGCTAAGCAGGGTCGGGCCTGGTTAGTACTTGGATGGGAGACCGCCTGGGAATACCAGGTGCTGTAAGCTTTTTCATCTTTCTAGGCAGCAGAGGGCGCTGCTCCCTCTCCGGGGGAGACAGGGGGCCTCCAACAACAGTGCTGGCCAGCGGCAGTGCAGTCACTTTTGCAGAGGAAGTACAAGGACGACATCACGTCCCGTGTGCCAGCAACAGCTGGCTTTCCCTCGGGGAGGCTGCAAACTTATCACAGCATGCATTTGTGTCCCTGCCGTCGCTGAACAGCGCAAATGTAGGGGAGAGAAAAGACTGCGGCCTTGCTCCCGGTGAGCACAACGGCTGAGGGCGTCAATGATAACAGAGGGCAGAGAAATAGGCCCATTTGGTGGCCGGTTTTCAAAAGGCCCTGCAGTAGGCACAGGCTAAGCCGTGTATAAAAGGCCTCCCTGCCGCCGCCTCAATTGCTTACGGCCATACCACTCTGAACACGCCCGATCTCGTCCGATCTCGGAAGCTAAGCAGGGTCGGGCCTGGTTAGTACTTGGATGGGAGACCGCCTGGGAATACCAGGTGCTGTAAGCTTTTTCATCTTTCTAGGCAGCAGAGGGCGCTGCTCCCTCTCCGGGGGAGACAGGGGGCCTCCAACAACAGTGCTGGCCAGCGGCAGTGCAGTCACTTTTGCAGAGGAAGTACAAGGACGACATCACGTCCCGTGTGCCAGCAACAGCTGGCTTTCCCTCGGGGAGGCTGCAAACTTATCACAGCATGCATTTGTGTCCCTGCCGTCGCTGAACAGCGCAAATGTAGGGGAGAGAAAAGACTGCGGCCTTGCTCCCGGTGAGCACAACGGCTGAGGGCGTCAATGATAACAGAGGGCAGAGAAATAGGCCCATTTGGTGGCCGGTTTTCAAAAGGCCCTGCAGTAGGCACAGGCTAAGCCGTGTATAAAAGGCCTCCCTGCCGCCGCCTCAATTGCTTACGGCCATACCACTCTGAACACGCCCGATCTCGTCCGACTCGGAAGCTAAGCAGGGTCGGGCCTGGTTAGTACTTGGATGGGAGACCGCCTGGGAATACCAGGTGCTGTAAGCTTTTTCATCTTTCTAGGCAGCAGAGGGCGCTGCTCCCTCTCCGGGGGAGACAGGGGGCCTCCAACAACAGTGCTGGCCAGCGGCAGTGCAGTCACTTTTGCAGAGGAAGTACAAGGACGACATCACGTCCCGTGTGCCAGCAACAGCTGGCTTTCCCTCGGGGAGGCTGCAAACTTATCACAGCATGCATTTGTGTCCCTGCCGTCGCTGAACAGCGCAAATGTAGGGGAGAGAAAAGACTGCGGCCTTGCTCCCGGTGAGCACAACGGCTGAGGGCGTCAATGATAACAGAGGGCAGAGAAATAGGCCCATTTGGTGGCCGGTTTTCAAAAGGCCCTGCAGTAGGCACAGGCTAAGCCGTGTATAAAAGGCCTCCCTGCCGCTGCCTCAATTGCTTACGGCCATACCACTCTGAACACGCCCGATCTCGTCCGATCTCGGAAGCTAAGCAGGGTCGGGCCTGGTTAGTACTTGGATGGGAGACCGCCTGGGAATACCAGGTGCTGTAAGCTTTTTCATCTTTCTAGGCAGCAGAGGGCGCTGCTCCCTCTCCGGGGGAGACAGGGGGCCTCCAACAACAGTGCTGGCCAGCGGCAGTGCAGTCACTTTTGCAGAGGAAGTACAAGGACGACATCACGTCCCGTGTGCCAGCAACAGCTGGCTTTCCCTCGGGGAGGCTGCAAACTTATCACAGCATGCATTTGTGTCCCTGCCGTCGCTGAACAGCGCAAATGTAGGGGAGAGAAAAGACTGCGGCCTTGCTCCCGGTGAGCACAACGGCTGAGGGCGTCAATGATAACAGAGGGCAGAGAAATAGGCCCATTTGGTGGCCGGTTTTCAAAAGGCCCTGCAGTAGGCACAGGCTAAGCCGTGTATAAAAGGCCTCCCTGCCGCCGCCTCAATTGCTTACGGCCATACCACTCTGAACACGCCCGATCTCGTCCGATCTCGGAAGCTAAGCAGGGTCGGGCCTGGTTAGTACTTGGATGGGAGACCGCCTGGGAATACCAGGTGCTGTAAGCTTTTTCATCTTTCTAGGCAGCAGAGGGCGCTGCTCCCTCTCCGGGGGAGACAGGGGGCCTCCAACAACAGTGCTGGCCAGCGGCAGTGCAGTCACTTTTGCAGAGGAAGTACAAGGACGACATCACGTCCCGTGTGCCAGCAACAGCTGGCTTTCCCTCGGGGAGGCTGCAAACTTATCACAGCATGCATTTGTGTCCCTGCCGTCGCTGAACAGCGCAAATGTAGGGGAGAGAAAAGACTGCGGCCTTGCTCCCGGTGAGCACAACGGCTGAGGGCGTCAATGATAACAGAGGGCAGAGAAATAGGCCCATTTGGTGGCCGGTTTTCAAAAGGCCCTGCAGTAGGCACAGGCTAAGCCGTGTATAACAGGCCTCCCTGCCGCCGCCTCAATTGCTTACGGCCATACCACTCTGAACACGCCCGATCTCGTCCGATCTCGGAAGCTAAGCAGGGTCGGGTCTGGTTAGTACTTGGATGGGAGACCGCCTGGGAATACCAGGTGCTGTAAGCTTTTTCATCTTTCTAGGCAGCAGAGGGCGCTGCTCCCTCTCCGGGGGAGACAGGGGGCCTCCAACAACAGTGCTGGCCAGCGGCAGTGCAGTCACTTTTGCAGAGGAAGTACAAGGACGACATCACGTCCCGTGTGCCAGCAACAGCTGGCTTTCCCTCGGGGAGGCTGCAAACTTATCACAGCATGCATTTGTGTCCCTGCCGTCGCTGAACAGCGCAAATGTAGGGGAGAGAAAAGACTGCGGCCTTGCTCCCGGTGAGCACAACGGCTGAGGGCGTCAATGATAACAGAGGGCAGAGAAATAGGCCCATTTGGTGGCCGGTTTTCAAAAGGCCCTGCAGTAGGCACAGGCTAAGCCGTGTATAAAAGGCCTCCCTGCCGCCGCCTCAATTGCTTACGGCCATACCACTCTGAACACGCCCGATCTCGTCCGATCTCGGAAGCTAAGCAGGGTCGGGCCTGGTTAGTACTTGGATGGGAGA
>NC_136006.1:24301450-24313950 GCF_048128805.1 Centroberyx gerrardi | reverse complement strand
GCCGGTTTTCAAAGGGCCCTGCAGTAGGCACAGGCTAAGCCGTGTATAAAAGGCCTCCCTGCCGCCGCCTCAATTGCTTACGGCCATACCACTCTGAACACGCCCGATCTCGTCCGATCTCGGAAGCTAAGCAGGGTCGGGCCTGGTTAGTACTTGGATGGGAGACCGCCTGGGAATACCAGGTGCTGTAAGCTTTTTCATCTTTCTAGGCAGCAGAGGGCGCTGCTCCCTCTCCGGGGGAGACAGGGGGCCTCCAACAACAGTGCTGGCCAGCGGCAGTGCAGTCACTTTTGCAGAGGAAGTACAAGGACGACATCACGTCCCGTGTGCCAGCAACAGCTGGCTTTCCCTCGGGGAGGCTGCAAACTTATCACAGCATGCATTTGTGTCCCTGCCGTCGCTGAACAGCGCAAATGTAGGGGAGAGAAAAGACTGCGGCCTTGCTCCCGGTGAGCACAACGGCTGAGGGCGTCAATGATAACAGAGGGCAGAGAAATAGGCCCATTTGGTGGCCGGTTTTCAAAGGGCCCTGCAGTAGGCACAGGCTAAGCCGTGTATAAAAGGCCTCCCTGCCGCCGCCTCAATTGCTTACGGCCATACCACTCTGAACACGCCCGATCTCGTCCGATCTCGGAAGCTAAGCAGGGTCGGGCCTGGTTAGTACTTGGATGGGAGACCGCCTGGGAATACCAGGTGCTGTAAGCTTTTTCATCTTTCTAGGCAGCAGAGGGCGCTGCTCCCTCTCCGGGGGAGACAGGGGGCCTCCAACAACAGTGCTGGCCAGCGGCAGTGCAGTCACTTTTGCAGAGGAAGTACAAGGACGACATCACGTCCCGTGTGCCAGCAACAGCTGGCTTTCCCTCGGGGAGGCTGCAAACTTATCACAGCATGCATTTGTGTCCCTGCCGTCGCTGAACAGCGCAAATGTAGGGGAGAGAAAAGACTGCGGCCTTGCTCCCGGTGAGCACAACGGCTGAGGGCGTCAATGATAATAGAGGGCAGAGAAATAGGCCCATTTGGTGGCCGGTTTTCAAAAGGCCCTGCAGTAGGCACAGGCTAAGCCGTGTATAAAAGGCCTCCCTGCCGCCGCCTCAATTGCTTACGGCCATACCACTCTGAACACGCCCGATCTCGTCCGATCTCGGAAGCTAAGCAGGGTCGGGCCTGGTTAGTACTTGGATGGGAGACCGCCTGGGAATACCAGGTGCTGTAAGCTTTTTCATCTTTCTAGGCAGCAGAGGGCGCTGCTCCCTCTCCGGGGGAGACAGGGGGCCTCCAACAACAGTGCTGGCCAGCGGCAGTGCAGTCACTTTTGCAGAGGAAGTACAAGGACGACATCACGTCCCGTGTGCCAGCAACAGCTGGCTTTCCCTCGGGGAGGCTGCAAACTTATCACAGCATGCATTTGTGTCCCTGCCGTCGCTGAACAGCGCAAATGTAGGGGAGAGAAAAGACTGCGGCCTTGCTCCCGGTGAGCACAACGGCTGAGGGCGTCAATGATAACAGAGGGCAGAGAAATAGGCCCATTTGGTGGCCGGTTTTCAAAAGGCCCTGCAGTAGGCACAGGCTAAGCCGTGTATAAAAGGCCTCCCTGCCGCAGCCTCAATTGCTTACGGCCATACCACTCTGAACACGCCCGATCTCGTCCGATCTCGGAAGCTAAGCAGGGTCGGGCCTGGTTAGTACTTGGATGGGAGACCGCCTGGGAATACCAGGTGCTGTAAGCTTTTTCATCTTTCTAGGCAGCAGAGGGCGCTGCTCCCTCTCCGGGGGAGACAGGGGGCCTCCAACAACAGTGCTGGCCAGCGGCAGTGCAGTCACTTTTGCAGAGGAAGTACAAGGACGACATCACGTCCCGTGTGCCAGCAACAGCTGGCTTTCCCTCGGGGAGGCTGCAAACTTATCACAGCATGCATTTGTGTCCCTGCCGTCGCTGAACAGCGCAAATGTAGGGGAGAGAAAAGACTGCGGCCTTGCTCCCGGTGAGCACAACGGCTGAGGGCGTCAATGATAACAGAGGGCAGAGAAATAGGCCCATTTGGTGGCCGGTTTTCAAAAGGCCCTGCAGTAGGCACAGGCTAAGCCGTGTATAAAAGGCCTCCCTGCCGCCGCCTCAATTGCTTACGGCCATACCACTCTGAACACGCCCGATCTCGTCCGATCTCGGAAGCTAAGCAGGGTCGGGCCTGGTTAGTACTTGGATGGGAGACCGCCTGGGAATACCAGGTGCTGTAAGCTTTTTCATCTTTCTAGGCAGCAGAGGGCGC
Source organism: Centroberyx gerrardi (assembly GCF_048128805.1). Taxonomy (NCBI): domain Eukaryota; kingdom Metazoa; phylum Chordata; class Actinopteri; order Beryciformes; family Berycidae; genus Centroberyx; species Centroberyx gerrardi. Next base: position 24,311,683 of record NC_136006.1, on the reverse strand, counting down.
TGCTCCCTCTCCGGGGGAGACAGGGGGCCTCCAACAACAGTGCTGGCCAGCGGCAGTGCAGTCACTTTTGCAGAGGAAGTACAAGGACGACATCACGTCCCGTGTGCCAGCAACAGCTGGCTTTCCCTCGGGGAGGCTGCAAACTTATCACAGCATGCATTTGTGTCCCTGCCGTCGCTGAACAGCGCAAATGTAGGGGAGAGAAAAGACTGCGGCCTTGCTCCCGGTGAGCACAACGGCTGAGGGCGTCAATGATAACAGAGGGCAGAGAAATAGGCCCATTTGGTGGCCGGTTTTCAAAAGGCCCTGCAGTAGGCACAGGCTAAGCCGTGTATAAAAGGCCTCCCTGCCGCCGCCTCAATTGCTTATGGCCATACCACTCTGAACACGCCCGATCTCGTCCGATCTCGGAAGCTAAGCAGGGTCGGGCCTGGTTAGTACTTGGATGGGAGACCGCCTGGGAATACCAGGTGCTGTAAGCTTTTTCATCTTTCTAGGCAGCAGAGGGCGCTGCTCCCTCTCCGGGGGAGACAGGGGGCCTCCAACAACAGTGCTGGCCAGCGGCAGTGCAGTCACTTTTGCAGAGGAAGTACAAGGACGACATCACGTCCCGTGTGCCAGCAACAGCTGGCTTTCCCTCGGGGAGGCTGCAAACTTATCACAGCATGCATTTGTGTCCCTGCCGTCGCTGAACAGCGCAAATGTAGGGGAGAGAAAAGACTGCGGCCTTGCTCCCGGTGAGCACAACGGCTGAGGGCGTCAATGATAACAGAGGGCAGAGAAATAGGCCCATTTGGTGGCCGGTTTTCAAAAGGCCCTGCAGTAGGCACAGGCTAAGCCGTGTATAAAAGGCCTCCCTGCCGCCGCCTCAATTGCTTACGGCCATACCACTCTGAACACGCCCGATCTCGTCCGATCTCGGAAGCTAAGCAGGGTCGGGCCTGGTTAGTACTTGGATGGGAGACCGCCTGGGAATACCAGGTGCTGTAAGCTTTTTCATCTTTCTAGGCAGCAGAGGGCGCTGCTCCCTCTCCGGGGGAGACAGGGGGCCTCCAACAACAGTGCTGGCCAGCGGCAGTGCAGTCACTTTTGCAGAGGAAGTACAAGGACGACATCACGTCCCGTGTGCCAGCAACAGCTGGCTTTCCCTCGGGGAGGCTGCAAACTTATCACAGCATGCATTTGTGTCCCTGCCGTCGCTGAACAGCGCAAATGTAGGGGAGAGAAAAGACTGCGGCCTTGCTCCCGGTGAGCACAATGGCTGAGGGCGTCAATGATAACAGAGGGCAGAGAAATAGGCCCATTTGGTGGCCGGTTTTCAAAAGGCCCTGCAGTAGGCACAGGCTAAGCCGTGTATAAAAGGCCTCCCTGCCGCCACCTCAATTGCTTACGGCCATACCACTCTGAACACGCCCGATCTCGTCCGATCTCGGAAGCTAAGCAGGGTCGGGCCTGGTTAGTACTTGGATGGGAGACCGCCTGGGAATACCAGGTGCTGTAAGCTTTTTCATCTTTCTAGGCAGCAGAGGGCGCTGCTCCCTCTCCGGGGGAGACAGGGGGCCTCCAACAACAGTGCTGGCCAGCGGCAGTGCAGTCACTTTTGCAGAGGAAGTACAAGGACGACATCACGTCCCGTGTGCCAGCAACAGCTGGCTTTCCCTCGGGGAGGCTGCAAACTTATCACAGCATGCATTTGTGTCCCTGCCGTCGCTGAACAGCGCAAATGTAGGGGAGAGAAAAGACTGTGGCCTTGCTCCCGGTGAGCACAACGGCTGAGGGCGTCAATGATAATAGAGGGCAGAGAAATAGGCCCATTTGGTGGCCGGTTTTCAAAGGGCCCTGCAGTAGGCACAGGCTAAGCCGTGTATAAAAGGCCTCCCTGCCGCCGCCTCAATTGCTTACGGCCATACCACTCTGAACACGCCCGATCTCGTCCGATCTCGGAAGCTAAGCAGGGTCGGGCCTTGTTAGTACTTGGATGGGAGACCGCCTGGGAATACCAGGTGCTGTAAGCTTTTTCATCTTTCTAGGCAGCAGAGGGCGCTGCTCCCTCTCCGGGGGAGACAGGGGGCCTCCAACAACAGTGCTGGCCAGCGGCAGTGCAGTCACTTTTGCAGAGGAAGTACAAGGACGACATCACGTCCCGTGTGCCAGCAACAGCTGGCTTTCCCTCGGGGAGGCTGCAAACTTATCACAGCATGCATTTGTGTCCCTGCCGTCGCTGAACAGCGCAAATGTAGGGGAGAGAAAAGACTGCGGCCTTGCTCCCGGTGAGCACAACGGCTGAGGGCGTCAATGATAATAGAGGGCAGAGAAATAGGCCCATTTGGTGGCCGGTTTTCAAAAGGCCCTGCAGTAGGCACAGGCTAAGCCGTGTATAAAAGGCCTCCCTGCCGCCGCCTCAATTGCTTACGGCCATACCACTCTGAACACGCCCGATCTCGTCCGATCTCGGAAGCTAAGCAGGGTCGGGCCTGGTTAGTACTTGGATGGGAGACCGCCTGGGAATACCAGGTGCTGTAAGCTTTTTCATCTTTCTAGGCAGCAGAGGGCGCTGCTCCCTCTCCGGGGGAGACAGGGGGCCTCCAACAACAGTGCTGGCCAGCGGCAGTGCAGTCACTTTTGCAGAGGAAGTACAAGGACGACATCACGTCCCGTGTGCCAGCAACAGCTGGCTTTCCCTCGGGGAGGCTGCAAACTTATCACAGCATGCATTTGTGTCCCTGCCGTCGCTGAACAGCGCAAATGTAGGGGAGAGAAAAGACTGCGGCCTTGCTCCCGGTGAGCACAACGGCTGAGGGCGTCAATGATAACAGAGGGCAGAGAAATAGGCCCATTTGGTGGCCGGTTTTCAAAAGGCCCTGCAGTAGGCACAGGCTAAGCCGTGTATAAAAGGCCTCCCTGCCGCCGCCTCAATTGCTTACGGCCATACCACTCTGAACACGCCCGATCTCGTCCGATCTCGGAAGCTAAGCAGGGTCGGGCCTGGTTAGTACTTGGATGGGAGACCGCCTGGGAATACCAGGTGCTGTAAGCTTTTTCATCTTTCTAGGCAGCAGAGGGCGCTGCTCCCTCTCCGGGGGAGACAGGGGGCCTCCAACAACAGTGCTGGCCAGCGGCAGTGCAGTCACTTTTGCAGAGGAAGTACAAGGACGACATCACGTCCCGTGTGCCAGCAACAGCTGGCTTTCCCTCGGGGAGGCTGCAAACTTATCACAGCATGCATTTGTGTCCCTGCCGTCGCTGAACAGCGCAAATGTAGGGGAGAGAAAAGACTGCGGCCTTGCTCCCGGTGAGCACAACGGCTGAGGGCGTCAATGATAACAGAGGGCAGAGAAATAGGCCCATTTGGTGGCCGGTTTTCAAAAGGCCCTGCAGTAGGCACAGGCTAAGCCGTGTATAAAAGGCCTCCCTGCCGCCGCCTCAATTGCTTACGGCCATACCACTCTGAACACGCCCGATCTCGTCCGATCTCGGAAGCTAAGCAGGGTCGGGCCTGGTTAGTACTTGGATGGGAGACCGCCTGGGAATACCAGGTGCTGTAAGCTTTTTCATCTTTCTAGGCAGCAGAGGGCGCTGCTCCCTCTCCGGGGGAGACAGGGGGCCTCCAACAACAGTGCTGGCCAGCGGCAGTGCAGTCACTTTTGCAGAGGAAGTACAAGGACGACATCACGTCCCGTGTGCCAGCAACAGCTGGCTTTCCCTCGGGGAGGCTGCAAACTTATCACAGCATGCATTTGTGTCCCTGCCGTCGCTGAACAGCGCAAATGTAGGGGAGAGAAAAGACTGCGGCCTTGCTCCCGGTGAGCACAACGGCTGAGGGCGTCAATGATAACAGAGGGCAGAGAAATAGGCCCATTTGGTGGCCGGTTTTCAAAAGGCCCTGCAGTAGGCACAGGCTAAGCCGTGTATAAAAGGCCTCCCTGCCGCCGCCTCAATTGCTTACGGCCATACCACTCTGAACACGCCCGATCTCGTCCGATCTCGGAAGCTAAGCAGGGTCGGGCCTGGTTAGTACTTGGATGGGAGACCGCCTGGGAATACCAGGTGCTGTAAGCTTTTTCATCTTTCTAGGCAGCAGAGGGCGCTGCTCCCTCTCCGGGGGAGACAGGGGGCCTCCAACAACAGTGCTGGCCAGCGGCAGTGCAGTCACTTTTGCAGAGGAAGTACAAGGACGACATCACGTCCCGTGTGCCAGCAACAGCTGGCTTTCCCTCGGGGAGGCTGCAAACTTATCACAGCATGCATTTGTGTCCCTGCCGTCGCTGAACAGCGCAAATGTAGGGGAGAGAAAAGACTGCGGCCTTGCTCCCGGTGAGCACAACGGCTGAGGGCGTCAATGATAATAGAGGGCAGAGAAATAGGCCCATTTGGTGGCCGGTTTTCAAAAGGCCCTGCAGTAGGCACAGGCTAAGCCGTGTATAAAAGGCCTCCCTGCCGCCGCCTCAATTGCTTACGGCCATACCACTCTGAACACGCCCGATCTCGTCCGATCTCGGAAGCTAAGCAGGGTCGGGCCTGGTTAGTACTTGGATGGGAGACCGCCTGGGAATACCAGGTGCTGTAAGCTTTTTCATCTTTCTAGGCAGCAGAGGGCGCTGCTCCCTCTCCGGGGGAGACAGGGGGCCTCCAACAACAGTGCTGGCCAGCGGCAGTGCAGTCACTTTTGCAGAGGAAGTACAAGGACGACATCACGTCCCGTGTGCCAGCAACAGCTGGCTTTCCCTCGGGGAGGCTGCAAACTTATCACAGCATGCATTTGTGTCCCTGCCGTCGCTGAACAGCGCAAATGTAGGGGAGAGAAAAGACTGCGGCCTTGCTCCCGGTGAGCACAACGGCTGAGGGCGTCAATGATAACAGAGGGCAGAGAAATAGGCCCATTTGGTGGCCGGTTTTCAAAAGGCCCTGCAGTAGGCACAGGCTAAGCCGTGTATAAAAGGCCTCCCTGCCGCCGCCTCAATTGCTGACGGCCATACCACTCTGAACACGCCCGATCTCGTCCGATCTCGGAAGCTAAGCAGGGTCGGGCCTGGTTAGTACTTGGATGGGAGACCGCCTGGGAATACCAGGTGCTGTAAGCTTTTTCATCTTTCTAGGCAGCAGAGGGCGCTGCTCCCTCTCCGGGGGAGACAGGGGGCCTCCAACAACAGTGCTGGCCAGCGGCAGTGCAGTCACTTTTGCAGAGGAAGTACAAGGACGACATCACGTCCCGTGTGCCAGCAACAGCTGGCTTTCCCTCGGGGAGGCTGCAAACTTATCACAGCATGCATTTGTGTCCCTGCCGTCGCTGAACAGCGCAAATGTAGGGGAGAGAAAAGACTGCGGCCTTGCTCCCGGTGAGCACAACGGCTGAGGGCGTCAATGATAACAGAGGGCAGAGAAATAGGCCCATTTGGTGGCCGGTTTTCAAAAGGCCCTGCAGTAGGCACAGGCTAAGCCGTGTATAAAAGGCCTCCCTGCCGCCGCCTCAATTGCTTACGGCCATACCACTCTGAACACGCCCGATCTCGTCCGATCTCGGAAGCTAAGCAGGGTCGGGCCTGGTTAGTACTTGGATGGGAGACCGCCTGGGAATACCAGGTGCTGTAAGCTTTTTCATCTTTCTAGGCAGCAGAGGGCGCTGCTCCCTCTCCGGGGGAGACAGGGGGCCTCCAACAACAGTGCTGGCCAGCGGCAGTGCAGTCACTTTTGCAGAGGAAGTACAAGGACGACATCACGTCCCGTGTGCCAGCAACAGCTGGCTTTCCCTCGGGGAGGCTGCAAACTTATCACAGCATGCATTTGTGTCCCTGCCGTCGCTGAACAGCGCAAATGTAGGGGAGAGAAAAGACTGCGGCCTTGCTCCCGGTGAGCACAACGGCTGAGGGCGTCAATGATAACAGAGGGCAGAGAAATAGGCCCATTTGGTGGCCGGTTTTCAAAAGGCCCTGCAGTAGGCACAGGCTAAGCCGTGTATAAAAGGCCTCCCTGCCGCCGCCTCAATTGCTTACGGCCATACCACTCTGAACACGCCCGATCTCGTCCGATCTCGGAAGCTAAGCAGGGTCGGGCCTGGTTAGTACTTGGATGGGAGACCGCCTGGGAATACCAGGTGCTGTAAGCTTTTTCATCTTTCTAGGCAGCAGAGGGCGCTGCTCCCTCTCCGGGGGAGACAGGGGGCCTCCAACAACAGTGCTGGCCAGCGGCAGTGCAGTCACTTTTGCAGAGGAAGTACAAGGACGACATCACGTCCCGTGTGCCAGCAACAGCTGGCTTTCCCTCGGGGAGGCTGCAAACTTATCACAGCATGCATTTGTGTCCCTGCCGTCGCTGAACAGCGCAAATGTAGGGGAGAGAAAAGACTGCGGCCTTGCTCCCGGTGAGCACAACGGCTGAGGGCGTCAATGATAACAGAGGGCAGAGAAATAGGCCCATTTGGTGGCCGGTTTTCAAAAGGCCCTGCAGTAGGCACAGGCTAAGCCGTGTATAAAAGGCCTCCCTGCCGCCGCCTCAATTGCTTACGGCCATACCACTCTGAACACGCCCGATCTCGTCCGATCTCGGAAGCTAAGCAGGGTCGGGCCTGGTTAGTACTTGGATGGGAGACCGCCTGGGAATACCAGGTGCTGTAAGCTTTTTCATCTTTCTAGGCAGCAGAGGGCGCTGCTCCCTCTCCGGGGGAGACAGGGGGCCTCCAACAACAGTGCTGGCCAGCGGCAGTGCAGTCACTTTTGCAGAGGAAGTACAAGGACGACATCACGTCCCGTGTGCCAGCAACAGCTGGCTTTCCCTCGGGGAGGCTGCAAACTTATCACAGCATGCATTTGTGTCCCTGCCGTCGCTGAACAGCGCAAATGTAGGGGAGAGAAAAGACTGCGGCCTTGCTCCCGGTGAGCACAACGGCTGAGGGCGTCAATGATAATAGAGGGCAGAGAAATAGGCCCATTTGGTGGCCGGTTTTCAAAAGGCCCTGCAGTAGGCACAGGCTAAGCCGTGTATAAAAGGCCTCCCTGCCGCCGCCTCAATTGCTTACGGCCATACCACTCTGAACACGCCCGATCTCGTCCGATCTCGGAAGCTAAGCAGGGTCGGGCCTGGTTAGTACTTGGATGGGAGACCGCCTGGGAATACCAGGTGCTGTAAGCTTTTTCATCTTTCTAGGCAGCAGAGGGCGCTGCTCCCTCTCCGGGGGAGACAGGGGGCCTCCAACAACAGTGCTGGCCAGCGGCAGTGCAGTCACTTTTGCAGAGGAAGTACAAGGACGACATCACGTCCCGTGTGCCAGCAACAGCTGGCTTTCCCTCGGGGAGGCTGCAAACTTATCACAGCATGCATTTGTGTCCCTGCCGTCGCTGAACAGCGCAAATGTAGGGGAGAGAAAAGACTGCGGCCTTGCTCCCGGTGAGCACAACGGCTGAGGGCGTCAATGATAACAGAGGGCAGAGAAATAGGCCCATTTGGTGGCCGGTTTTCAAAAGGCCCTGCAGTAGGCACAGGCTAAGCCGTGTATAAAAGGCCTCCCTGCCGCCGCCTCAATTGCTGACGGCCATACCACTCTGAACACGCCCGATCTCGTCAGATCTCGGAAGCTAAGCAGGGTCGGGCCTGGTTAGTACTTGGATGGGAGACCGCCTGGGAATACCAGGTGCTGTAAGCTTTTTCATCTTTCTAGGCAGCAGAGGGCGCTGCTCCCTCTCCGGGGGAGACAGGGGGCCTCCAACAACAGTGCTGGCCAGCGGCAGTGCAGTCACTTTTGCAGAGGAAGTACAAGGACGACATCACGTCCCGTGTGCCAGCAACAGCTGGCTTTCCCTCGGGGAGGCTGCAAACTTATCACAGCATGCATTTGTGTCCCTGCCGTCGCTGAACAGCGCAAATGTAGGGGAGAGAAAAGACTGCGGCCTTGCTCCCGGTGAGCACAACGGCTGAGGGCGTCAATGATAACAGAGGGCAGAGAAATAGGCCCATTTGGTGGCCGGTTTTCAAAAGGCCCTGCAGTAGGCACAGGCTAAGCCGTGTATAAAAGGCCTCCCTGCCGCCGCCTCAATTGCTTACGGCCATACCACTCTGAACACGCCCGATCTCGTCCGATCTCGGAAGCTAAGCAGGGTCGGGCCTGGTTAGTACTTGGATGGGAGACCGCCTGGGAATACCAGGTGCTGTAAGCTTTTTCATCTTTCTAGGCAGCAGAGGGCGCTGCTCCCTCTCCGGGGGAGACAGGGGGCCTCCAACAACAGTGCTGGCCAGCGGCAGTGCAGTCACTTTTGCAGAGGAAGTACAAGGACGACATCACGTCCCGTGTGCCAGCAACAGCTGGCTTTCCCTCGGGGAGGCTGCAAACTTATCACAGCATGCATTTGTGTCCCTGCCGTCGCTGAACAGCGCAAATGTAGGGGAGAGAAAAGACTGCGGCCTTGCTCCCGGTGAGCACAACGGCTGAGGGCGTCAATGATAACAGAGGGCAGAGAAATAGGCCCATTTGGTGGCCGGTTTTCAAAAGGCCCTGCAGTAGGCACAGGCTAAGCCGTGTATAAAAGGCCTCCCTGCCGCTGCCTCAATTGCTTACGGCCATACCACTCTGAACACGCCCGATCTCGTCCGATCTCGGAAGCTAAGCAGGGTCGGGCCTGGTTAGTACTTGGATGGGAGACCGCCTGGGAATACCAGGTGCTGTAAGCTTTTTCATCTTTCTAGGCAGCAGAGGGCGCTGCTCCCTCTCCGGGGGAGACAGGGGGCCTCCAACAACAGTGCTGGCCAGCGGCAGTGCAGTCACTTTTGCAGAGGAAGTACAAGGACGACATCACGTCCCGTGTGCCAGCAACAGCTGGCTTTCCCTCGGGGAGGCTGCAAACTTATCACAGCATGCATTTGTGTCCCTGCCGTCGCTGAACAGCGCAAATGTAGGGGAGAGAAAAGACTGCGGCCTTGCTCCCGGTGAGCACAACGGCTGAGGGCGTCAATGATAACAGAGGGCAGAGAAATAGGCCCATTTGGTGGCCGGTTTTCAAAAGGCCCTGCAGTAGGCACAGGCTAAGCCGTGTATAAAAGGCCTCCCTGCCGCCGCCTCAATTGCTTACGGCCATACCACTCTGAACACGCCCGATCTCGTCCGATCTCGAAAGCTAAGCAGGGTCGGGCCTGGTTAGTACTTGGATGGGAGACCGCCTGGGAATACCAGGTGCTGTAAGCTTTTTCATCTTTCTAGGCAGCAGAGGGCGCTGCTCCCTCTCCGGGGGAGACAGGGGGCCTCCAACAACAGTGCTGGCCAGCGGCAGTGCAGTCACTTTTGCAGAGGAAGTACAAGGACGACATCACGTCCCGTGTGCCAGCAACAGCTGGCTTTCCCTCGGGGAGGCTGCAAACTTATCACAGCATGCATTTGTGTCCCTGCCGTCGCTGAACAGCGCAAATGTAGGGGAGAGAAAAGACTGCGGCCTTGCTCCCGGTGAGCACAACGGCTGAGGGCGTCAATGATAATAGAGGGCAGAGAAATAGGCCCATTTGGTGGCCGGTTTTCAAAAGGCCCTGCAGTAGGCACAGGCTAAGCCGTGTATAAAAGGCCTCCCTGCCGCCGCCTCAATTGCTTACGGCCATACCAGTCTGAACACGCCCGATCTCGTCCGATCTCGGAAGCTAAGCAGGGTTGGGCCTGGTTAGTACTTGGATGGGAGACCGCCTGGGAATACCAGGTGCTGTAAGCTTTTTCATCTTTCTAGGCAGCAGAGGGCGCTGCTCCCTCTCCGGGGGAGACAGGGGGCCTCCAACAACAGTGCTGGCCAGCGGCAGTGCAGTCACTTTTGCAGAGGAAGTACAAGGACGACATCACGTCCCGTGTGCCAGCAACAGCTGGCTTTCCCTCGGGGAGGCTGCAAACTTATCACAGCATGCATTTGTGTCCCTGCCGTCGCTGAACAGCGCAAATGTAGGGGAGAGAAAAGACTGCGGCCTTGCTCCCGGTGAGCACAACGGCTGAGGGCGTCAATGATAACAGAGGGCAGAGAAATAGGCCCATTTGGTGGCCGGTTTTCAAAAGGCCCTGCAGTAGGCACAGGCTAAGCCGTGTATAAAAGGCCTCCCTGCCGCCGCCTCAATTGCTGACGGCCATACCACTCTGAACACGCCCGATCTCGTCCGATCTCGGAAGCTAAGCAGGGTCGGGCCTGGTTAGTACTTGGATGGGAGACCGCCTGGGAATACCAGGTGCTGTAAGCTTTTTCATCTTTCTAGGCAGCAGAGGGCGCTGCTCCCTCTCCG
>NC_136006.1:24288950-24291450 GCF_048128805.1 Centroberyx gerrardi | reverse complement strand
CCCTGCAGTAGGCACAGGCTAAGCCGTGTATAAAAGGCCTCCCTGCCGCCGCCTCAATTGCTTACGGCCATACCACTCTGAACACGCCCGATCTCGTCCGATCTCGGAAGCTAAGCAGGGTCGGGCCTGGTTAGTACTTGGATGGGAGACCGCCTGGGAATACCAGGTGCTGTAAGCTTTTTCATCTTTCTAGGCAGCAGAGGGCGCTGCTCCCTCTCCGGGGGAGACAGGGGGCCTCCAACAACAGTGCTGGCCAGCGGCAGTGCAGTCACTTTTGCAGAGGAAGTACAAGGACGACATCACGTCCCGTGTGCCAGCAACAGCTGGCTTTCCCTCGGGGAGGCTGCAAACTTATCACAGCATGCATTTGTGTCCCTGCCGTCGCTGAACAGCGCAAATGTAGGGGAGAGAAAAGACTGCGGCCTTGCTCCCGGTGAGCACAACGGCTGAGGGCGTCAATGATAACAGAGGGCAGAGAAATAGGCCCATTTGGTGGCCGGTTTTCAAAAGGCCCTGCAGTAGGCACAGGCTAAGCCGTGTATAAAAGGCCTCCCTGCCGCCGCCTCAATTGCTTACGGCCATACCACTCTGAACACGCCCGATCTCGTCCGATCTCGGAAGCTAAGCAGGGTCGGGCCTGGTTAGTACTTGGATGGGAGACCGCCTGGGAATACCAGGTGCTGTAAGCTTTTTCATCTTTCTAGGCAGCAGAGGGCGCTGCTCCCTCTCCGGGGGAGACAGGGGGCCTCCAACAACAGTGCTGGCCAGCGGCAGTGCAGTCACTTTTGCAGAGGAAGTACAAGGACGACATCACGTCCCGTGTGCCAGCAACAGCTGGCTTTCCCTCGGGGAGGCTGCAAACTTATCACAGCATGCATTTGTGTCCCTGCCGTCGCTGAACAGCGCAAATGTAGGGGAGAGAAAAGACTGCGGCCTTGCTCCCGGTGAGCACAACGGCTGAGGGCGTCAATGATAATAGAGGGCAGAGAAATAGGCCCATTTGGTGGCCGGTTTTCAAAAGGCCCTGCAGTAGGCACAGGCTAAGCCGTGTATAAAAGGCCTCCCTGCCGCCGCCTCAATTGCTTAAGGCCATACCACTCTGAACACGCCCGATCTCGTCCGATCTCGGAAGCTAAGCAGGGTCGGGCCTGGTTAGTACTTGGATGGGAGACCGCCTGGGAATACCAGGTGCTGTAAGCTTTTTCATCTTTCTAGGCAGCAGAGGGCGCTGCTCCCTCTCCGGGGGAGACAGGGGGCCTCCAACAACAGTGCTGGCCAGCGGCAGTGCAGTCACTTTTGCAGAGGAAGTACAAGGACGACATCACGTCCCGTGTGCCAGCAACAGCTGGCTTTCCCTCGGGGTTGCTGCAAACTTATCACAGCATGCATTTGTGTCCCTGCCGTCGCTGAACAGCGCAAATGTAGGGGAGAGAAAAGACTGCGGCCTTGCTCCCGGTGAGCACAACGGCTGAGGGCGTCAATGATAACAGAGGGCAGAGAAATAGGCCCATTTGGTGGCCGGTTTTCAAAAGGCCCTGCAGTAGGCACAGGCTAAGCCGTGTATAAAAGGCCTCCCTGCCGCCGCCTCAATTGCTTACGGCCATACCACTCTGAACACGCCCGATCTCGTCCGATCTCGGAAGCTAAGCAGGGTCGGGCCTGGTTAGTACTTGGATGGGAGACCGCCTGGGAATACCAGGTGCTGTAAGCTTTTTCATCTTTCTAGGCAGCAGAGGGCGCTGCTCCCTCTCCGGGGGAGACAGGGGGCCTCCAACAACAGTGCTGGCCAGCGGCAGTGCAGTCACTTTTGCAGAGGAAGTACAAGGACGACATCACGTCCCGTGTGCCAGCAACAGCTGGCTTTCCCTCGGGGAGGCTGCAAACTTATCACAGCATGCATTTGTGTCCCTGCCGTCGCTGAACAGCGCAAATGTAGGGGAGAGAAAAGACTGCGGCCTTGCTCCCGGTGAGCACAACGGCTGAGGGCGTCAATGATAATAGAGGGCAGAGAAATAGGCCCATTTGGTGGCCGGTTTTCAAAAGGCACTGCAGTAGGCACAGGCTAAGCCGTGTATAAAAGGCCTCCCTGCCGCCGCCTCAATTGCTTACGGCCATACCACTCTGAACACGCCCGATCTCGTCCGATCTCGGAAGCTAAGCAGGGTCGGGCCTGGTTAGTACTTGGATGGGAGACCGCCTGGGAATACCAGGTGCTGTAAGCTTTTTCATCTTTCTAGGCAGCAGAGGGCGCTGCTCCCTCTCCGGGGGAGACAGGGGGCCTCCAACAACAGTGCTGGCCAGCGGCAGTGCAGTCACTTTTGCAGAGGAAGTACAAGGACGACATCACGTCCCGTGTGCCAGCAACAGCTGGCTTTCCCTCGGGGAGGCTGCAAACTTATCACAGCATGCATTTGTGTCCCTGCCGTCGCTGAACAGCGCAAATGTAGGGGAGAGAAAAGACTGCGGCCTTGCTCCCGGTGAGCACAACGGCTGAGGGCGT
>NC_136006.1:24273950-24281450 GCF_048128805.1 Centroberyx gerrardi | reverse complement strand
GGACGACATCACGTCCCGTGTGCCAGCAACAGCTGGCTTTCCCTCGGGGAGGCTGCAAACTTATCACAGCATGCATTTGTGTCCCTGCCGTCGCTGAACAGCGCAAATGTAGGGGAGAGAAAAGACTGCGGCCTTGCTCCCGGTGAGCACAACGGCTGAGGGCGTCAATGATAACAGAGGGCAGAGAAATAGGCCCATTTGGTGGCCGGTTTTCAAAGGGCCCTGCAGTAGGCACAGGCTAAGCCGTGTATAAAAGGCCTCCCTGCCGCCGCCTCAATTGCTTACGGCCATACCACTCTGAACACGCCCGATCTCGTCCGATCTCGGAAGCTAAGCAGGGTCGGGCCTGGTTAGTACTTGGATGGGAGACCGCCTGGGAATACCAGGTGCTGTAAGCTTTTTCATCTTTCTAGGCAGCAGAGGGCGCTGCTCCCTCTCCGGGGGAGACAGGGGGCCTCCAACAACAGTGCTGGCCAGCGGCAGTGCAGTCACTTTTGCAGAGGAAGTACAAGGACGACATCACGTCCCGTGTGCCAGCAACAGCTGGCTTTCCCTCGGGGAGGCTGCAAACTTATCACAGCATGCATTTGTGTCCCTGCCGTCGCTGAACAGCGCAAATGTAGGGGAGAGAAAAGACTGCGGCCTTGCTCCCGGTGAGCACAACGGCTGAGGGCGTCAATGATAACAGAGGGCAGAGAAATAGGCCCATTTGGTGGCCGGTTTTCAAAAGGCCCTGCAGTAGGCACAGGCTAAGCCGTGTATAAAAGGCCTCCCTGCCGCCGCCTCAATTGCTTACGGCCATACCACTCTGAACACGCCCGATCTCGTCCGATCTCGGAAGCTAAGCAGGGTCGGGCCTGGTTAGTACTTGGATGGGAGACCGCCTGGGAATACCAGGTGCTGTAAGCTTTTTCATCTTTCTAGGCAGCAGAGGGCGCTGCTCCCTCTCCGGGGGAGACAGGGGGCCTCCAACAACAGTGCTGGCCAGCGGCAGTGCAGTCACTTTTGCAGAGGAAGTACAAGGACGACATCACGTCCCGTGTGCCAGCAACAGCTGGCTTTCCCTCGGGGAGGCTGCAAACTTATCACAGCATGCATTTGTGTCCCTGCCGTCGCTGAACAGCGCAAATGTAGGGGAGAGAAAAGACTGCGGCCTTGCTCCCGGTGACCAAAACGGCTGAGGGCGTCAATGATAACAGAGGGCAGAGAAATAGGCCCATTTGGTGGCCGGTTTTCAAAAGGCCCTGCAGTAGGCACAGGCTAAGCCGTGTATAACAGGCCTCCCTGCCGCCGCCTCAATTGCTTACGGCCATACCACTCTGAACACGCCCGATCTCGTCCGATCTCGGAAGCTAAGCAGGGTCGGGCCTGGTTAGTACTTGGATGGGAGACCGCCTGGGAATACCAGGTGCTGTAAGCTTTTTCATCTTTCTAGGCAGCAGAGGGCGCTGCTCCCTCTCCGGGGGAGACAGGGGGCCTCCAACAACAGTGCTGGCCAGCGGCAGTGCAGTCACTTTTGCAGAGGAAGTACAAGGACGACATCACGTCCCGTGTGCCAGCAACAGCTGGCTTTCCCTCGGGGAGGCTGCAAACTTATCACAGCATGCATTTGTGTCCCTGCCGTCGCTGAACAGCGCAAATGTAGGGGAGAGAAAAGACTGCGGCCTTGCTCCCGGTGAGCAAAACGGCTGAGGGCGTCAATGATAACAGAGGGCAGAGAAATAGGCCCATTTGGTGGCCGGTTTTCAAAAGGCCCTGCAGTAGGCACAGGCTAAGCCGTGTATAACAGGCCTCCCTGCCGCCGCCTCAATTGCTTACGGCCATACCACTCTGAACACGCCCGATCTCGTCCGATCTCGGAAGCTAAGCAGGGTCGGGCCTGGTTAGTACTTGGATGGGAGACCGCCTGGGAATACCAGGTGCTGTAAGCTTTTTCATCTTTCTAGGCAGCAGAGGGCGCTGCTCCCTCTCCGGGGGAGACAGGGGGCCTCCAACAACAGTGCTGGCCAGCGGCAGTGCAGTCACTTTTGCAGAGGAAGTACAAGGACGACATCACGTCCCGTGTGCCAGCAACAGCTGGCTTTCCCTCGGGGAGGCTGCAAACTTATCACAGCATGCATTTGTGTCCCTGCCGTCGCTGAACAGCGCAAATGTAGGGGAGAGAAAAGACTGCGGCCTTGCTCCCGGTGAGCACAACGGCTGAGGGCGTCAATGATAACAGAGGGCAGAGAAATAGGCCCATTTGGTGGCCGGTTTTCAAAAGGCCCTGCAGTAGGCACAGGCTAAGCCGTGTATAAAAGGCCTCCCTGCCGCCGCCTCAATTGCTTACGGCCATACCACTCTGAACACGCCCGATCTCGTCCGATCTCGGAAGCTAAGCAGGGTCGGGCCTGGTTAGTACTTGGATGGGAGACCGCCTGGGAATACCAGGTGCTGTAAGCTTTTTCATCTTTCTAGGCAGCAGAGGGCGCTGCTCCCTCTCCGGGGGAGACAGGGGGCCTCCAACAACAGTGCTGGCCAGCGGCAGTGCAGTCACTTTTGCAGAGGAAGTACAAGGACGACATTACGTCCCATGTGCCAGCAACAGCTGGCTTTCCCTCGGGGAGGCTGCAAACTTATCACAGCATGCATTTGTGTCCCTGCCGTCGCTGAACAGCGCAAATGTAGGGGAGAGAAAAGACTGCGGCCTTGCTCCCGGTGAGCACAACGGCTGAGGGCGTCAATGATAATAGAGGGCAGAGAAATAGGCCCATTTGGTGGCCGGTTTTCAAAGGGCCCTGCAGTAGGCACAGGCTAAGCCGTGTATAAAAGGCCTCCCTGCCGCCGCCTCAATTGCTTACGGCCATACCACTCTGAACACGCCCGATCTCGTCCGATCTCGGAAGCTAAGCAGGGTCGGGCCTGGTTAGTGCTTGGATGGGAGACCGCCTGGGAATACCAGGTGCTGTAAGCTTTTTCATCTTTCTAGGCAGCAGAGGGCGCTGCTCCCTCTCCGGGGGAGACAGGGGGCCTCCAACAACAGTGCTGGCCAGCGGCAGTGCAGTCACTTTTGCAGAGGAAGTACAAGGACGACATCACGTCCCGTGTGCCAGCAACAGCTGGCTTTCCCTCGGGGAGGCTGCAAACTTATCACAGCATGCATTTGTGTCCCTGCCGTCGCTGAACAGCGCAAATGTAGGGGAGAGAAAAGACTGCGGCCTTGCTCCCGGTGAGCACAACGGCTGAGGGCGTCAATGATAACAGAGGGCAGAGAAATAGGCCCATTTGGTGGCCGGTTTTCAAAGGGCCCTGCAGTAGGCACAGGCTAAGCCGTGTATAAAAGGCCTCCCTGCCGCCGCCTCAATTGCTTACGGCCATACCACTCTGAACACGCCCGATCTCGTCAGATCTCGGAAGCTAAGCAGGGTCGGGCCTGGTTAGTACTTGGATGGGAGACCGCCTGGGAATACCAGGTGCTGTAAGCTTTTTCATCTTTCTAGGCAGCAGAGGGCGCTGCTCCCTCTCCGGGGGAGACAGGGGGCCTCCAACAACAGTGCTGGCCAGCGGCAGTGCAGTCACTTTTGCAGAGGAAGTACAAGGACGACATCACGTCCCGTGTGCCAGCAACAGCTGGCTTTCCCTCGGGGAGGCTGCAAACTTATCACAGCATGCATTTGTGTCCCTGCCGTCGCTGAACAGCGCAAATGTAGGGGAGAGAAAAGACTGCGGCCTTGCTCCCGGTGAGCACAACGGCTGAGGGCGTCAATGATAATAGAGGGCAGAGAAATAGGCCCATTTGGTGGCCGGTTTTCAAAAGGCCCTGCAGTAGGCACAGGCTAAGCCGTGTATAAAAGGCCTCCCTGCCGCCGCCTCAATTGCTTACGGCCATACCACTCTGAACACGCCCGATCTCGTCCGATCTCGGAAGCTAAGCAGGGTCGGGCCTGGTTAGTACTTGGATGGGAGACCGCCTGGGAATACCAGGTGCTGTAAGCTTTTTCATCTTTCTAGGCAGCAGAGGGCGCTGCTCCCTCTCCGGGGGAGACAGGGGGCCTCCAACAACAGTGCTGGCCAGCGGCAGTGCAGTCACTTTTGCAGAGGAAGTACAAGGACGACATCACGTCCCGTGTGCCAGCAACAGCTGGCTTTCCCTCGGGGTTGCTGCAAACTTATCACAGCATGCATTTGTGTCCCTGCCGTCGCTGAACAGCGCAAATGTAGGGGAGAGAAAAGACTGCGGCCTTGCTCCCGGTGAGCACAACGGCTGAGGGCGTCAATGATAACAGAGGGCAGAGAAATAGGCCCATTTGGTGGCCGGTTTTCAAAAGGCCCTGCAGTAGGCACAGGCTAAGCCGTGTATAAAAGGCCTCCCTGCCGCCGCCTCAATTGCTTACGGCCATACCACTCTGAACACGCCCGATCTCGTCCGATCTCGGAAGCTAAGCAGGGTCGGGCCTGGTTAGTACTTGGATGGGAGACCGCCTGGGAATACCAGGTGCTGTAAGCTTTTTCATCTTTCTAGGCAGCAGAGGGCGCTGCTCCCTCTCCGGGGGAGACAGGGGGCCTCCAACAACAGTGCTGGCCAGCGGCAGTGCAGTCACTTTTGCAGAGTAAGTACAAGGACGACATTACGTCCCATGTGCCAGCAACAGCTGGCTTTCCCTCGGGGAGGCTGCAAACTTATCACAGCATGCATTTGTGTCCCTGCCGTCGCTGAACAGCGCAAATGTAGGGGAGAGAAAAGACTGCGGCCTTGCTCCCGGTGAGCACAACGGCTGAGGGCGTCAATGATAATAGAGGGCAGAGAAATAGGCCCATTTGGTGGCCGGTTTTCAAAGGGCCCTGCAGTAGGCACAGGCTAAGCCGTGTATAAAAGGCCTCCCTGCCGCCGCCTCAATTGCTTACGGCCATACCACTCTGAACACGCCCGATCTCGTCCGATCTTGGAAGCTAAGCAGGGTCGGGCCTGGTTAGTGCTTGGATGGGAGACCGCCTGGGAATACCAGGTGCTGTAAGCTTTTTCATCTTTCTAGGCAGCAGAGGGCGCTGCTCCCTCTCCGGGGGAGACAGGGGGCCTCCAACAACAGTGCTGGCCAGCGGCAGTGCAGTCACTTTTGCAGAGGAAGTACAAGGACGACATCACGTCCCGTGTGCCAGCAACAGCTGGCTTTCCCTCGGGGAGGCTGCAAACTTATCACAGCATGCATTTGTGTCCCTGCCGTCGCTGAACAGCGCAAATGTAGGGGAGAGAAAAGACTGCGGCCTTGCTCCCGGTGAGCACAACGGCTGAGGGCGTCAATGATAACAGAGGGCAGAGAAATAGGCCCATTTGGTGGCCGGTTTTCAAAGGGCCCTGCAGTAGGCACAGGCTAAGCCGTGTATAAAAGGCCTCCCTGCCGCCGCCGCCTCAATTGCTTACGGCCATACCACTCTGAACACGCCCGATCTCGTCCGATCTCGGAAGCTAAGCAGGGTCGGGCCTGGTTAGTACTTGGATGGGAGACCGCCTGGGAATACCAGGTGCTGTAAGCTTTTTCATCTTTCTAGGCAGCAGAGGGCGCTGCTCCCTCTCCGGGGGAGACAGGGGGCCTCCAACAACAGTGCTGGCCAGCGGCAGTGCAGTCACTTTTGCAGAGGAAGTACAAGGACGACATCACGTCCCGTGTGCCAGCAACAGCTGGCTTTCCCTCGGGGAGGCTGCAAACTTATCACAGCATGCATTTGTGTCCCTGCCGTCGCTGAACAGCGCAAATGTAGGGGAGAGAAAAGACTGCGGCCTTGCTCCCGGTGAGCACAACGGCTGAGGGCGTCAATGATAACAGAGGGCAGAGAAATAGGCCCATTTGGTGGCCGGTTTTCAAAGGGCCCTGCAGTAGGCACAGGCTAAGCCGTGTATAAAAGGCCTCCCTGCCGCCGCCTCAATTTCTTACGGCCATACCACTCTGAACACGCCCGATCTCGTCCGATCTCGGAAGCTAAGCAGGGTCGGGCCTGGTTAGTACTTGGATGGGAGACCGCCTGGGAATACCAGGTGCTGTAAGCTTTTTCATCTTTCTAGGCAGCAGAGGGCGCTGCTCCCTCTCCGGGGGAGACAGGGGGCCTCCAACAACAGTGCTGGCCAGCGGCAGTGCAGTCACTTTTGCAGAGGAAGTACAAGGACGACATCACGTCCCGTGTGCCAGCAACAGCTGGCTTTCCCTCGGGGAGGCTGCAAACTTATCACAGCATGCATTTGTGTCCCTGCCGTCGCTGAACAGCGCAAATGTAGGGGAGAGAAAAGACTGCGGCCTTGCTCCCGGTGAGCACAACGGCTGAGGGCGTCAATGATAATAGAGGGCAGAGAAATAGGCCCATTTGGTGGCCGGTTTTCAAAAGGCCCTGCAGTAGGCACAGGCTAAGCCGTGTATAAAAGGCCTCCCTGCCGCCGCCTCAATTGCTTACGGCCATACCACTCTGAACACGCCCGATCTCGTCCGATCTCGGAAGCTAAGCAGGGTCGGGCCTGGTTAGTACTTGGATGGGAGACCGCCTGGGAATACCAGGTGCTGTAAGCTTTTTCATCTTTCTAGGCAGCAGAGGGCGCTGCTCCCTCTCCGGGGGAGACAGGGGGCCTCCAACAACAGTGCTGGCCAGCGGCAGTGCAGTCACTTTTGCAGAGGAAGTACAAGGACGACATCACGTCCCGTGTGCCAGCAACAGCTGGCTTTCCCTCGGGGAGGCTGCAAACTTATCACAGCATGCATTTGTGTCCCTGCCGTCGCTGAACAGCGCAAATGTAGGGGAGAGAAAAGACTGCGGCCTTGCTCCCGGTGAGCACAACGGCTGAGGGCGTCAATGATAACAGAGGGCAGAGAAATAGGCCCATTTGGTGGCCGGTTTTCAAAAGGCCCTGCAGTAGGCACAGGCTAAGCCGTGTATAAAAGGCCTCCCTGCCGCTGCCTCAATTGCTTACGGCCATACCACTCTGAACACGCCTGATCTCGTCCGATCTCGGAAGCTAAGCAGGGTCGGGCCTGGTTAGTACTTGGATGGGAGACCGCCTGGGAATACCAGGTGCTGTAAGCTTTTTCATCTTTCTAGGCAGCAGAGGGCGCTGCTCCCTCTCCGGGGGAGACAGGGGGCCTCCAACAACAGTGCTGGCCAGCGGCAGTGCAGTCACTTTTGCAGAGGAAGTACAAGGACGACATCACGTCCCGTGTGCCAGCAACAGCTGGCTTTCCCTCGGGGAGGCTGCAAACTTATCACAGCATGCATTTGTGTCCCTGCCGTCGCTGAACAGCGCAAATGTAGGGGAGAGAAAAGACTGCGGCCTTGCTCCCGGTGAGCACAACGGCTGAGGGCGTCAATGATAACAGAGGGCAGAGAAATAGGCCCATTTGGTGGCCGGTTTTCAAAAGGCCCTGCAGTAGGCACAGGCTAAGCCGTGTATAAAAGGCCTCCCTGCCGCCGCCTCAATTGCTTACGGCCATACCACTCTGAACACGCCCGATCTCGTCCGATCTCGGAAGCTAAGCAGGGTCG
>NC_136006.1:24238950-24248950 GCF_048128805.1 Centroberyx gerrardi | reverse complement strand
TGGGAATACCAGGTGCTGTAAGCTTTTTCATCTTTCTAGGCAGCAGAGGGCGCTGCTCCCTCTCCGGGGGAGACAGGGGGCCTCCAACAACAGTGCTGGCCAGCGGCAGTGCAGTCACTTTTGCAGAGGAAGTACAAGGACGACATCACGTCCCGTGTGCCAGCAACAGCTGGCTTTCCCTCGGGGAGGCTGCAAACTTATCACAGCATGCATTTGTGTCCCTGCCGTCGCTGAACAGCGCAAATGTAGGGGAGAGAAAAGACTGCGGCCTTGCTCCCGGTGAGCACAACGGCTGAGGGCGTCAATGATAACAGAGGGCAGAGAAATAGGCCCATTTGGTGGCCGGTTTTCAAAAGGCCCTGCAGTAGGCACAGGCTAAGCCGTGTATAAAAGGCCTCCCTGCCGCCGCCTCAATTGCTTACGGCCATACCACTCTGAACACGCCCGATCTCGTCCGATCTCGGAAGCTAAGCAGGGTCGGGCCTGGTTAGTACTTGGATGGGAGACCGCCTGGGAATACCAGGTGCTGTAAGCTTTTTCATCTTTCTAGGCAGCAGAGGGCGCTGCTCCCTCTCCGGGGGAGACAGGGGGCCTCCAACAACAGTGCTGGCCAGCGGCAGTGCAGTCACTTTTGCAGAGGAAGTACAAGGACGACATCACGTCCCGTGTGCCAGCAACAGCTGGCTTTCCCTCGGGGAGGCTGCAAACTTATCACAGCATGCATTTGTGTCCCTGCCGTCGCTGAACAGCGCAAATGTAGGGGAGAGAAAAGACTGCGGCCTTGCTCCCGGTGAGCACAACGGCTGAGGGCGTCAATGATAATAGAGGGCAGAGAAATAGGCCCATTTGGTGGCCGGTTTTCAAAGGGCCCTGCAGTAGGCACAGGCTAAGCCGTGTATAAAAGGCCTCCCTGCCGCCGCCTCAATTGCTTACGGCCATACCACTCTGAACACGCCCGATCTCGTCCGATCTCGGAAGCTAAGCAGGGTCGGGCCTGGTTAGTACTTGGATGGGAGACCGCCTGGGAATACCAGGTGCTGTAAGCTTTTTCATCTTTCTAGGCAGCAGAGGGCGCTGCTCCCTCTCCGGGGGAGACAGGGGGCCTCCAACAACAGTGCTGGCCAGCGGCAGTGCAGTCACTTTTGCAGAGGAAGTACAAGGACGACATCACGTCCCGTGTGCCAGCAACAGCTGGCTTTCCCTCGGGGAGGCTGCAAACTTATCACAGCATGCATTTGTGTCCCTGCCGTCGCTGAACAGCGCAAATGTAGGGGAGAGAAAAGACTGCGGCCTTGCTCCCGGTGAGCACAACGGCTGAGGGCGTCAATGATAACAGAGGGCAGAGAAATAGGCCCATTTGGTGGCCGGTTTTCAAAAGGCCCTGCAGTAGGCACAGGCTAAGCCGTGTATAAAAGGCCTCCCTGCCGCCGCCTCAATTGCTTACGGCCATACCACTCTGAACACGCCCGATCTCGTCCGATCTCGGAAGCTAAGCAGGGTCGGGCCTGGTTAGTACTTGGATGGGAGACCGCCTGGGAATACCAGGTGCTGTAAGCTTTTTCATCTTTCTAGGCAGCAGAGGGCGCTGCTCCCTCTCCGGGGGAGACAGGGGGCCTCCAACAACAGTGCTGGCCAGCGGCAGTGCAGTCACTTTTGCAGAGGAAGTACAAGGACGACATCACGTCCCGTGTGCCAGCAACAGCTGGCTTTCCCTCGGGGAGGCTGCAAACTTATCACAGCATGCATTTGTGTCCCTGCCGTCGCTGAACAGCGCAAATGTAGGGGAGAGAAAAGACTGCGGCCTTGCTCCCGGTGAGCACAACGGCTGAGGGCGTCAATGATAACAGAGGGCAGAGAAATAGGCCCATTTGGTGGCCGGTTTTCAAAAGGCCCTGCAGTAGGCACAGGCTAAGCCGTGTATAAAAGGCCTCCCTGCCGCCGCCTCAATTGCTTACGGCCATACCACTCTGAACACGCCCGATCTCGTCCGATCTCGGAAGCTAAGCAGGGTCGGGCCTGGTTAGTACTTGGATGGGAGACCGCCTGGGAATACCAGGTGCTGTAAGCTTTTTCATCTTTCTAGGCAGCAGAGGGCGCTGCTCCCTCTCCGGGGGAGACAGGGGGCCTCCAACAACAGTGCTGGCCAGCGGCAGTGCAGTCACTTTTGCAGAGGAAGTACAAGGACGACATCACGTCCCGTGTGCCAGCAACAGCTGGCTTTCCCTCGGGGAGGCTGCAAACTTATCACAGCATGCATTTGTGTCCCTGCCGTCGCTGAACAGCGCAAATGTAGGGGAGAGAAAAGACTGCGGCCTTGCTCCCGGTGAGCACAACGGCTGAGGGCGTCAATGATAATAGAGGGCAGAGAAATAGGCCCATTTGGTGGCCGGTTTTCAAAGGGCCCTGCAGTAGGCACAGGCTAAGCCGTGTATAAAAGGCCTCCCTGCCGCCGCCTCAATTGCTTACGGCCATACCACTCTGAACACGCCCGATCTCGTCCGATCTCGGAAGCTAAGCAGGGTCGGGCCTGGTTAGTACTTGGATGGGAGACCGCCTGGGAATACCAGGTGCTGTAAGCTTTTTCATCTTTCTAGGCAGCAGAGGGCGCTGCTCCCTCTCCGGGGGAGACAGGGGGCCTCCAACAACAGTGCTGGCCAGCGGCAGTGCAGTCACTTTTGCAGAGGAAGTACAAGGACGACATCACGTCCCGTGTGCCAGCAACAGCTGGCTTTCCCTCGGGGAGGCTGCAAACTTATCACAGCATGCATTTGTGTCCCTGCCGTCGCTGAACAGCGCAAATGTAGGGGAGAGAAAAGACTGCGGCCTTGCTCCCGGTGAGCACAACGGCTGAGGGCGTCAATGATAATAGAGGGCAGAGAAATAGGCCCATTTGGTGGCCGGTTTTCAAAGGGCCCTGCAGTAGGCACAGGCTAAGCCGTGTATAAAAGGCCTCCCTGCCGCCGCCTCAATTGCTTACGGCCATACCACTCTGAACACGCCCGATCTCGTCCGATCTCGGAAGCTAAGCAGGGTCGGGCCTGGTTAGTACTTGGATGGGAGACCGCCTGGGAATACCAGGTGCTGTAAGCTTTTTCATCTTTCTAGGCAGCAGAGGGCGCTGCTCCCTCTCCGGGGGAGACAGGGGGCCTCCAACAACAGTGCTGGCCAGCGGCAGTGCAGTCACTTTTGCAGAGGAAGTACAAGGACGACATCACGTCCCGTGTGCCAGCAACAGCTGGCTTTCCCTCGGGGAGGCTGCAAACTTATCACAGCATGCATTTGTGTCCCTGCCGTCGCTGAACAGCGCAAATGTAGGGGAGAGAAAAGACTGCGGCCTTGCTCCCGGTGAGCACAACGGCTGAGGGCGTCAATGATAATAGAGGGCAGAGAAATAGGCCCATTTGGTGGCCGGTTTTCAAAGGGCCCTGCAGTAGGCACAGGCTAAGCCGTGTATAAAAGGCCTCCCTGCCGCCGCCTCAATTGCTTACGGCCATACCACTCTGAACACGCCCGATCTCGTCCGATCCCGGAAGCTAAGCAGGGTTGGGCCTGGTTAGTACTTGGATGGGAGACCGCCTGGGAATACCAGGTGCTGTAAGCTTTTTCATCTTTCTAGGCAGCAGAGGGCGCTGCTCCCTCTCCGGGGGAGACAGGGGGCCTCCAACAACAGTGCTGGCCAGCGGCAGTGCAGTCACTTTTGCAGAGGAAGTACAAGGACGACATCACGTCCCGTGTGCCAGCAACAGCTGGCTTTCCCTCGGGGAGGCTGCAAACTTATCACAGCATGCATTTGTGTCCCTGCCGTCGCTGAACAGCGCAAATGTAGGGGAGAGAAAAGACTGCGGCCTTGCTCCCGGTGAGCACAACGGCTGAGGGCGTCAATGATAATAGAGGGCAGAGAAATAGGCCCATTTGGTGGCCGGTTTTCAAAGGGCCCTGCAGTAGGCACAGGCTAAGCCGTGTATAAAAGGCCTCCCTGCCGCCGCCTCAATTGCTTACGGCCATACCACTCTGAACACGCCCGATCTCGTCCGATCTCGGAAGCTAAGCAGGGTCGGGCCTGGTTAGTACTTGGATGGGAGACCGCCTGGGAATACCAGGTGCTGTAAGCTTTTTCATCTTTCTAGGCAGCAGAGGGCGCTGCTCCCTCTCCGGGGGAGACAGGGGGCCTCCAACAACAGTGCTGGCCAGCGGCAGTGCAGTCACTTTTGCAGAGGAAGTACAAGGACGACATCACGTCCCGTGTGCCAGCAACAGCTGGCTTTCCCTCGGGGAGGCTGCAAACTTATCACAGCATGCATTTGTGTCCCTGCCGTCGCTGAACAGCGCAAATGTAGGGGAGAGAAAAGACTGCGGCCTTGCTCCCGGTGAGCACAACGGCTGAGGGCGTCAATGATAATAGAGGGCAGAGAAATAGGCCCATTTGGTGGCCGGTTTTCAAAGGGCCCTGCAGTAGGCACAGGCTAAGCCGTGTATAAAAGGCCTCCCTGCCGCCGCCGCCTCAATTGCTTACGGCCATACCACTCTGAACACGCCCGATCTCGTCCGATCTCGGAAGCTAAGCAGGGTCGGGCCTGGTTAGTACTTGGATGGGAGACCGCCTGGGAATACCAGGTGCTGTAAGCTTTTTCATCTTTCTAGGCAGCAGAGGGCGCTGCTCCCTCTCCGGGGGAGACAGGGGGCCTCCAACAACAGTGCTGGCCAGCGGCAGTGCAGTCACTTTTGCAGAGGAAGTACAAGGACGACATCACGTCCCGTGTGCCAGCAACAGCTGGCTTTCCCTCGGGGAGGCTGCAAACTTATCACAGCATGCATTTGTGTCCCTGCCGTCGCTGAACAGCGCAAATGTAGGGGAGAGAAAAGACTGCGGCCTTGCTCCCGGTGAGCACAACGGCTGAGGGCGTCAATGATAATAGAGGGCAGAGAAATAGGCCCATTTGGTGGCCGGTTTTCAAAGGGCCCTGCAGTAGGCACAGGCTAAGCCGTGTATAAAAGGCCTCCCTGCCGCCGCTGCCTCAATTGCTTACGGCCATACCACTCTGAACACGCCCGATCTCGTCCGATCTCGGAAGCTAAGCAGGGTCGGGCCTGGTTAGTACTTGGATGGGAGACCGCCTGGGAATACCAGGTGCTGTAAGCTTTTTCATCTTTCTAGGCAGCAGAGGGCGCTGCTCCCTCTCCGGGGGAGACAGGGGGCCTCCAACAACAGTGCTGGCCAGCGGCAGTGCAGTCACTTTTGCAGAGGAAGTACAAGGACGACATCACGTCCCGTGTGCCAGCAACAGCTGGCTTTCCCTCGGGGAGGCTGCAAACTTATCACAGCATGCATTTGTGTCCCTGCCGTCGCTGAACAGCGCAAATGTAGGGGAGAGAAAAGACTGCGGCCTTGCTCCCGGTGAGCACAACGGCTGAGGGCGTCAATGATAATAGAGGGCAGAGAAATAGGCCCATTTGGTGGCCGGTTTTCAAAGGGCCCTGCAGTAGGCACAGGCTAAGCCGTGTATAAAAGGCCTCCCTGCCGCCGCCTCAATTGCTTACGGCCATACCACTCTGAACACGCCCGATCTCGTCCGATCTCGGAAGCTAAGCAGGGTCGGGCCTGGTTAGTACTTGGATGGGAGACCGCCTGGGAATACCAGGTGCTGTAAGCTTTTTCATCTTTCTAGGCAGCAGAGGGCGCTGCTCCCTCTCCGGGGGAGACAGGGGGCCTCCAACAACAGTGCTGGCCAGCGGCAGTGCAGTCACTTTTGCAGAGGAAGTACAAGGACGACATCACGTCCCGTGTGCCAGCAACAGCTGGCTTTCCCTCGGGGAGGCTGCAAACTTATCACAGCATGCATTTGTGTCCCTGCCGTCGCTGAACAGCGCAAATGTAGGGGAGAGAAAAGACTGCGGCCTTGCTCCCGGTGAGCACAACGGCTGAGGGCGTCAATGATAATAGAGGGCAGAGAAATAGGCCCATTTGGTGGCCGGTTTTCAAAGGGCCCTGCAGTAGGCACAGGCTAAGCCGTGTATAAAAGGCCTCCCTGCCGCCGCCTCAATTGCTTACGGCCATACCACTCTGAACACGCCCGATCTCGTCCGATCCCGGAAGCTAAGCAGGGTCGGGCCTGGTTAGTACTTGGATGGGAGACCGCCTGGGAATACCAGGTGCTGTAAGCTTTTTCATCTTTCTAGGCAGCAGAGGGCGCTGCTCCCTCTCCGGGGGAGACAGGGGGCCTCCAACAACAGTGCTGGCCAGCGGCAGTGCAGTCACTTTTGCAGAGGAAGTACAAGGACGACATCACGTCCCGTGTGCCAGCAACAGCTGGCTTTCCCTCGGGGAGGCTGCAAACTTATCACAGCATGCATTTGTGTCCCTGCCGTCGCTGAACAGCGCAAATGTAGGGGAGAGAAAAGACTGCGGCCTTGCTCCCGGTGAGCACAACGGCTGAGGGCGTCAATGATAATAGAGGGCAGAGAAATAGGCCCATTTGGTGGCCGGTTTTCAAAGGGCCCTGCAGTAGGCACAGGCTAAGCCGTGTATAAAAGGCCTCCCTGCCGCCGCCGCCTCAATTGCTTACGGCCATACCACTCTGAACACGCCCGATCTCGTCCGATCTCGGAAGCTAAGCAGGGTCGGGCCTGGTTAGTACTTGGATGGGAGACCGCCTGGGAATACCAGGTGCTGTAAGCTTTTTCATCTTTCTAGGCAGCAGAGGGCGCTGCTCCCTCTCCGGGGGAGACAGGGGGCCTCCAACAACAGTGCTGGCCAGCGGCAGTGCAGTCACTTTTGCAGAGGAAGTACAAGGACGACATCACGTCCCGTGTGCCAGCAACAGCTGGCTTTCCCTCGGGGAGGCTGCAAACTTATCACAGCATGCATTTGTGTCCCTGCCGTCGCTGAACAGCGCAAATGTAGGGGAGAGAAAAGACTGCGGCCTTGCTCCCGGTGAGCACAACGGCTGAGGGCGTCAATGATAATAGAGGGCAGAGAAATAGGCCCATTTGGTGGCCGGTTTTCAAAGGGCCCTGCAGTAGGCACAGGCTAAGCCGTGTATAAAAGGCCTCCCTGCCGCCGCCGCCTCAATTGCTTACGGCCATACCACTCTGAACACGCCCGATCTCGTCCGATCTCGGAAGCTAAGCAGGGTCGGGCCTGGTTAGTACTTGGATGGGAGACCGCCTGGGAATACCAGGTGCTGTAAGCTTTTTCATCTTTCTAGGCAGCAGAGGGCGCTGCTCCCTCTCCGGGGGAGACAGGGGGCCTCCAACAACAGTGCTGGCCAGCGGCAGTGCAGTCACTTTTGCAGAGGAAGTACAAGGACGACATCACGTCCCGTGTGCCAGCAACAGCTGGCTTTCCCTCGGGGAGGCTGCAAACTTATCACAGCATGCATTTGTGTCCCTGCCGTCGCTGAACAGCGCAAATGTAGGGGAGAGAAAAGACTGCGGCCTTGCTCCCGGTGAGCACAACGGCTGAGGGCGTCAATGATAATAGAGGGCAGAGAAATAGGCCCATTTGGTGGCCGGTTTTCAAAGGGCCCTGCAGTAGGCACAGGCTAAGCCGTGTATAAAAGGCCTCCCTGCCGCCGCCGCCTCAATTGCTTACGGCCATACCACTCTGAACACGCCCGATCTCATCCGATCTCGGAAGCTAAGCAGGGTCGGGCCTGGTTAGTACTTGGATGGGAGACCGCCTGGGAATACCAGGTGCTGTAAGCTTTTTCATCTTTCTAGGCAGCAGAGGGCGCTGCTCCCTCTCCGGGGGAGACAGGGGGCCTCCAACAACAGTGCTGGCCAGCGGCAGTGCAGTCACTTTTGCAGAGGAAGTACAAGGACGACATCACGTCCCGTGTGCCAGCAACAGCTGGCTTTCCCTCGGGGAGGCTGCAAACTTATCACAGCATGCATTTGTGTCCCTGCCGTCGCTGAACAGCGCAAATGTAGGGGAGAGAAAAGACTGCGGCCTTGCTCCCGGTGAGCACAACGGCTGAGGGCGTCAATGATAATAGAGGGCAGAGAAATAGGCCCATTTGGTGGCCGGTTTTCAAAGGGCCCTGCAGTAGGCACAGGCTAAGCCGTGTATAAAAGGCCTCCCTGCCGCCGCCTCAATTGCTTACGGCCATACCACTCTGAACACGCCCGATCTCGTCCGATCTCGGAAGCTAAGCAGGGTCGGGCCTGGTTAGTACTTGGATGGGAGACCGCCTGGGAATACCAGGTGCTGTAAGCTTTTTCATCTTTCTAGGCAGCAGAGGGCGCTGCTCCCTCTCCGGGGGAGACAGGGGGCCTCCAACAACAGTGCTGGCCAGCGGCAGTGCAGTCACTTTTGCAGAGGAAGTACAAGGACGACATCACGTCCCGTGTGCCAGCAACAGCTGGCTTTCCCTCGGGGAGGCTGCAAACTTATCACAGCATGCATTTGTGTCCCTGCCGTCGCTGAACAGCGCAAATGTAGGGGAGAGAAAAGACTGCGGCCTTGCTCCCGGTGAGCACAACGGCTGAGGGCGTCAATGATAATAGAGGGCAGAGAAATAGGCCCATTTGGTGGCCGGTTTTCAAAGGGCCCTGCAGTAGGCACAGGCTAAGCCGTGTATAAAAGGCCTCCCTGCCGCCGCCTCAATTGCTTACGGCCATACCACTCTGAACACGCCCGATCTCGTCCGATCTCGGAAGCTAAGCAGGGTCGGGCCTGGTTAGTACTTGGATGGGAGACCGCCTGGGAATACCAGGTGCTGTAAGCTTTTTCATCTTTCTAGGCAGCAGAGGGCGCTGCTCCCTCTCCGGGGGAGACAGGGGGCCTCCAACAACAGTGCTGGCCAGCGGCAGTGCAGTCACTTTTGCAGAGGAAGTACAAGGACGACATCACGTCCCGTGTGCCAGCAACAGCTGGCTTTCCCTCGGGGAGGCTGCAAACTTATCACAGCATGCATTTGTGTCCCTGCCGTCGCTGAACAGCGCAAATGTAGGGGAGAGAAAAGACTGCGGCCTTGCTCCCGGTGAGCACAACGGCTGAGGGCGTCAATGATAATAGAGGGCAGAGAAATAGGCCCATTTGGTGGCCGGTTTTCAAAGGGCCCTGCAGTAGGCACAGGCTAAGCCGTGTATAAAAGGCCTCCCTGCCGCCGCCTCAATTGCTTACGGCCATACCACTCTGAACACGCCTGATCTCGGAAGCTAAGCAGGGTCGGGCCTGGTTAGTACTTGGATGGGAGACCGCCTGGGAATACCAGGTGCTGTAAGCTTTTTCATCTTTCTAGGCAGCAGAGGGCGCTGCTCCCTCTCCGGGGGAGACAGGGGGCCTCCAACAACAGTGCTGGCCAGCGGCAGTGCAGTCACTTTTGCAGAGGAAGTACAAGGACGACATCACGTCCCGTGTGCCAGCAACAGCTGGCTTTCCCTCGGGGAGGCTGCAAACTTATCACAGCATGCATTTGTGTCCCTGCCGTCGCTGAACAGCGCAAATGTAGGGGAGAGAAAAGACTGCGGCCTTGCTCCCGGTGAGCACAACGGCTGAGGGCGTCAATGATAATAGAGGGCAGAGAAATAGGCCCATTTGGTGGCCGGTTTTCAAAGGGCCCTGCAGTAGGCACAGGCTAAGCCGTGTATAAAAGGCCTCCCTGCCGCCGCCGCCTCAATTGCTTACGGCCATACCACTCTGAACACGCCCGATCTCGTCCGATCTCGGAAGCTAAGCAGGGTCGGGCCTGGTTAGTACTTGGATGGGAGACCGCCTGGGAATACCAGGTGCTGTAAGCTTTTTCATCTTTCTAGGCAGCAGAGGGCGCTGCTCCCTCTCCGGGGGAGACAGGGGGCCTCCAACAACAGTGCTGGCCAGCGGCAGTGCAGTCACTTTTGCAGAGGAAGTACAAGGACGACATCACGTCCCGTGTGCCAGCAACAGCTGGCTTTCCCTCGGGGAGGCTGCAAACTTATCACAGCATGCATTTGTGTCCCTGCCGTCGCTGAACAGCGCAAATGTAGGGGAGAGAAAAGACTGCGGCCTTGCTCCCGGTGA